>NC_091574.1:26867435-26869935 GCF_042767895.1 Penaeus vannamei | reverse complement strand
AGCACATGATACTACGATTAATTATTTCTATCTGGGCTCATGGAAGGCTGTAATTCTGCACTTTGTTCTGTATCTATATATTTATTTTGAAAACTTACAGCGTCACACTTTTTTATGCATACCATATCTAATATATTTCCACATTCATGCTTATACATCTAATACATTTCCATATTCATGCTTATACATCTAATACATTTCCATATTCATGCTTATACATCTAATACATTTCCATATTCATGCTTATACATCTAATACATTTCCATATTCATGCTTATACATCTAATACATTTCCATATTCATGCTTATACATCTAATACATTTCCATATTCATGCTTATACATCTAATATATTTCCATATTCACGCTTATATATCTGACATATTTATCATATGCATGCTTATATATCTAACATTTACATATTCATGCTTATATATCTAATATATTTACATATTCATGTTTATACATTTACTTCACTTCATAATCATAAGCAAAAGCTCCGCCTCTTTTTCCTGCCTTATGTGACCACTGTCGGTTCTTCCGGTTTGAAACGGTTAACAGATTCTCCGAAAAGTTCGCTTATTCGGATGTGTGGTTGAGTATATGTGTGTCTGTGTGTTTGTGCATATAACTGTGTGTACATGTGTTTTGTGTGTGTAAATGTGTGTCTGCATGTGTGTATGTATGTATGTATGTATGTGTATGTGTATGTATGTATGTATGTATGTGTATGTGTATGTATGTATGTATGTATGTGTATGTGTATGTATGTATGTATGTATGTGTATGTGTATGTATGTATGTATGTATGTGTATGTGTATGTATGTATGTATGTATGTGTATGTGTATGTATGTATGTATGTATGTATGTGTATGTATGTATGTATGTATGTATGTATGTATGTGTATGTGTATGTATGTATGTATATGTGTATGTATGTAAATGTCCTGGTATATATATATTTGCATGTGTGATTGCGTGTGGTTGTATTTGCGTTTATATACAATAAGTGCTTTATGTATGACCCAATTTGCATGTTCATGTAAATGTGTGTCAGCGCGAGTATGACCGTTTTTACCTATGTTTGTATACATGTATGAATATGTCTGTCTGTGTCTATGTATGTATATATATGTATGCACGTATGTATGTTAGTATGCAAGTATGCATGTACGCATGTACGGGTACGCATGTATGGATATATGTACATGTATCTATATATAAGAAAATGAAAACAGCCACAATGGAAATTGGCTGCTTTCATTATCATTTTTG
The DNA here is from genome assembly GCF_042767895.1 of Penaeus vannamei. Taxonomy (NCBI): domain Eukaryota; kingdom Metazoa; phylum Arthropoda; class Malacostraca; order Decapoda; family Penaeidae; genus Penaeus; species Penaeus vannamei. The sequence goes on along the minus strand of NC_091574.1, from coordinate 26,868,659 downwards.
AGAAAAGACTGGTTTCATTTTCATTTTTGTGTACACGTTACTGTATTTGTGCTTGCGTTCATCTATACATATATACGCATATATGTATACGTCCGTCCGTATGTCCGCATGTATATGTGCATGTGCATATGCGTACTCCCCCCTCCCCTCCCCCCGATTCATGGAAGTCCCCGAAAATGCTCTCCACAGATCTTTTCCATCGCCGATATGTCTCCAACGGCCGGTTTGTCAAAATTGTGCCAGGCCCGACCCAATGAATTTTCATAAATACAGATGCAGATATAAAGGCATATATGTCTATATATCTGATAGATATACATTCAACTATCTATTTGCCGGGTTGATATGCTTGTCTAGCCTGATAAATATGCATTTATTTCTTTATTCATGCATGTCAAGTATACAAACTGGCAGCAAGAATCTGAATGTCTTCATTACCTCTCCCGCGAGGTCACCCTATTGACCTCGACCTTTCAGGAAGCATAGTGACTTGGTCTTGACTGTTTCTTCTTTATTTATTACTTTTTATTCATCACTTCTTGGTTGCCACGCACTCTTTAATCCTAATTTCCTTGCAATATATTACGTTACTAACTTATCTTTTAAAAAGTCGTACTTTGATCTTAAATAGCTCCTTACTTCATTATTATTATTTTCTAAATCTGGCAAACAAATAAAACCAAGACACCAACCATTAAACCAACAAAGAAAAAAGACAAGAAACCAACAAGCAAATAAACAAGAACAAAGAAAAAAAGAACAGCCAATAAACCAAGCAACCAACCAATTAACCAAACAATAAACGAAAAAAACATCTATATAAACCAGCTAGTTAACTCTCTGGCCATAATGGACCTCGTTATTTCTCTGTAAGTGTCATCTACGGCTATATACATACCAGATATATATCAATTTTATGTACTAATACAACACCTATAGAGACTTTCACTTTTGGTAAAGACTGATTATGAATATCCATTAATAAGATGAACCACCGACTCTTCCATTTCAAATAAAAAGCTGAAATACACCGGAAAATACGCTAATTATCAATACCCATATATCTACTCCACGGGAAAATGCGGGTATAGAGCCAGGTCCTGAAAATACTACGTTGCAGCCCTGGAAATCCCTTTTAATGAAGCATATTTAGCAATTTATTTTTGTTCCTCGTATGTGGAGTCTTTTTAGAGGAAGGGGGGAGTGTATAGGAGCTAATACCTC
>NC_091574.1:26829935-26832435 GCF_042767895.1 Penaeus vannamei | reverse complement strand
GCAAGAAAGATAGAGAGGAAGAAGGAGGAGGAGGAAGGAGAAGAAAAATGATTAGAAAAGAAAAGAAAAAAAATGAAGTAGAATCTGAAGAAGTATAAGATTAGGATGAAGACTAAGGCAAGGACGAAGAAGAAGAAGAAGAAGAAAAAAAGAAGAAGAAGAAGAAGAAAAAGAAGAAGAAGAAGAAGAAAAAGAGGAAGAAGAAGAAGATAAATGGAAAATCAAAAAGGCAACAAGAAAAAATTAAATGCAAAATAATAAAAAAGGAGAGAAGAAGAAAGAGGAGGAGTTGGATTAAGATGCAGAATCAGAATAATAAGAAAAAGATGATGATGAATTAGAAGACGAGGAATAAGAAAAGGATGAAGAATACGAAGGCGAAGACGAGACGAAGAAAGAGAAGAAGACGAAGGCGAAGAAGAAGACAAAGAAGGCGTAAGAAGAAGTAGATAATGAAGAGGAATAAGAATAAGATGATGAAGAAATAAAAAGACAAAGAAGACAAAGAAAAAGGCGAAGATAAAGACGATGACAAGAAGAGGCAAAAAAAAAAAAAAAAAAAAAAAAGAAGAAGAAAAGGAAAACGAAGACAAAGACAAATAACAACAACAACAATAATGACATAATAACAACAATAATAATAACAATAATGACAGAACAACCACCATCCTGCACATCCCACACACGCGTCTCCCACCTAATCCATGAGAAAACCGAGTCTAATTTCACTCTCCTCGAGAACCTCCGAACTAAGACGATCTCAAGACGTACTCAAGTCGGCAATAAGATCTTAAGGAAATTGATGCGCGTCTTTGGCTGACGACAAACAGGCTCGGGGCTCTTTCTGGCGTCTTGGCGTTTGTGACGTCATAGCTGGGAATAGATTCGTGAATGCTTAATGATATGCGATTAATCGGGGAGGAATGGAGGTAGGAGGAGGGAGGGAGGGGGGATGGGGGGGGGAGGGAGGAGAGGAGGGGAGGGAGGGGGAGGGAAGGTAGGAGGGAGGGAGGGGGGATAGGGGGGTGCTTTGTCGTGTGGGAGGGATGGGGAGGGAGGGAGGGAGGGGAGGGATGGGGGAGAGGAGGAGGAGAAGGGAGGAGGGAGGGGGGAGTGGGGGGTGCTTTGTCGTGTGGGAAGGATGGAAAGAGGAGGGAGGAGGGAAGAGGATGGAGGGAGGAGGAAGGGTAGGGAGGTGGGGAGTGGGGGGTGCTTTGTCGTGTGGGAAGGATGGAAAGAGGAGGAGGAGAGAGGAGGAGGGAGGGAGGAAGGAAGGAGGAGGGAGTGGGAGGATGCTTTGGAGGGGAAGGATGGAGGGAGGAGAAGGGAGAAGGGAGGAGGAGAAGGAGGAGGGAGGAAGAGGAAGAGGAGGGAGGTAGAGGAGGGAAGAGGAGGAGGAGGAGAAAAAGAAGAAGAAAAAGAAGTAGTATTAGTAGAAGAAGAAGAAGAAAAAAGATAAGTAGAAATAAAAGCAGCAGAAGAAGAAAGAGAGGATGAAGAGAATAGAAGAAGAAGACGAAGTAGAAGAAGCAGTAACAAAAATAGAAAAAGAGGATGATGATAGAAAAAACAAGAAATAACATTTCTACCCTTCTGGTTCTTCCTTAATATACTGTCATGCTATTCAGTACACCTCCATTATGAAAACAGACAAATGCACCAAGATATAATGACAATTTTAAATTCGCTCACCACTCATCCCTTTCTCAACGCCATAATAGCAACAATAATAACAATAATAAGACAGATAAAATAAAATGGTCGAGTTGATGCGAGTCGGTAATGTTGGTAACGGAGCTTCTGTTGGCACGCCTGTTTTCCAGAGCAGTGCTGACGTAATATTCACAGCTGATTGTGCTCGCGTCGTCCGTCTGGTGCGCCGAGTGTCAGAAACAATTTTTTCTATTTTTTTGGCTAAGGAAGGATGGGTGTTTGAAATATATATGTATATTTTCTTTTTACTAATATTTGTAAAAACAGTGTCTTTTCTGCTAAGGAAGGATGGATGTTTGAAATATTACTGTCTTTTTTTCCTTTTACTAATATTTGCAAAAAACAGTGTCTTTTCTGCTAAAGATGGATGGGTGTTTGAAATGTTATTTTTTTCTTTTTATATTTGCAAAAATAGAGTGTCTTGTCAAGGAAAATAAGAAGAAAATGTGGAAAGTAATCTCAAATGTTACACGGGTTTTATGCAATACGTTCACAAACTGTAGCTAGTCAGTGCATCATCGATATGTCATATAATATAAAGAAAATATTAAAACAGGCGTCACTAATTCCCTTTTCACTACAGAAAATAGACGCAGCAAACGCTATTCTGAATAGCAAATATGCATGAAAAAATAAGAATTTTTATTTTTCAATTTTTACCATGTAGCTTAATTTTAATAGATATGGGACCTAGAAAAAGAAAAAAATAACCAAGTTTTTAACACTATGAAGTTAAATCTTTTGCTTAGGGCAGCCTAAAGGAATTATAAAGTTGATATAAGTTCGT
>NC_091574.1:26814935-26817435 GCF_042767895.1 Penaeus vannamei | reverse complement strand
AATAAATAAATAAATAAATAAATAAATAAATAAATAAATAAATAAATAAATAAATAAATAAATAAATAAATAAATAAATAAATAAATAAATAAATAGATAGATAGATAAATAAATAAACAAAATAAATAAATAAATAAATAAACAAAAATAAAACATAATTGTAACATCTAACACCTGCCCTAACACCTCTTCCCCCTCCCTCCTCCAGGTGGAACCGAACTGGGGCGCCGTCAGGAGCATCCACACGCCCAACCAGGGAACAGTCATCACGAGTTTGGAAGACCTGAACAAAAAGGGCGTGTATGTTGCCGCAGGACCTAAGGGATTCGTCAGCATCCCTGGAGGGTGAGTGGGCGAAGGAGGGTGAAGGAGGAGGAGGAAGGATGGAGGGGGAAGGAGGATGGAGAGATTGGAGAGAATAGGAAGATGTGAGATGGGAGAGGTGTGTGATTTTTTTTTGTGTGTGTGGGTATGTGTCTTTTTGTGTGTGTTTGTTTGTATGGTTGTGTTTGTGCGTGTGTGTATTTGTGTGTGTCTTTGTGTGTGTGTGTGTGTCTTTGTGTGTGTGGGCGTGTGTGTATGTGTGTGTATTTGTGTGTGTCTTTGTGTGTGTTTGTTTGTTTGCGTGTGTGTGTGCGTCCCCGGATGTGATGAAACATTAGTAATAAGTTTATTTATTATTTCTTTTTTACCGCAAACAATTAATCAAATATAATGAAAGCGATTTTCCTCCCTCTTTTTCATTTCATTAATATGAAAATTGAAAAAAAAATGATGAGATTTTCCACCATGATTTGTTGCTATACCATTATGTAAAAAAAAAAAAAAAAAAAGACAAACATAATATACTTGCAGGTCGGATAATGTCAGTCCTGGTGACAATGCCAAGATCTGCATCTTTATGTCCACGCAAAGCATTTATTTGCGTACTTTCGCACACGCACACATTCAAGTAAGTGCGGAAATATACATACAAACAGGCACTGGCATACAAATATGTAATGTTGCACACACACACAAACACACTCACACGCGTAAACAAATACACACACACACACACACACACACAGACACACAGACACACACACACACACACACACACACACACACACACACGCACACACACACACACAGACACACAGACACACACACACACACACACACACACACACACACACACGCACACACACACATACAGATATATGATAGCACTCACACATAAACAAACACACACACACATAGATACATGATAACACACTCACACACACATGCACTCACACAAAACACAAACAAACAAACACAAATAAACGCAAAAAATAACACGAATAACGCGAAAAAAAGAAGACAACGAAGAAGAAGAGAAAAACAGCTCAAATTCGCACATTCTTAATCTTGTTAAGAGAAATGACACTATTCCTCCAGACCTGCTTCCTCGAGAAAATATCTGAAGCACAATTATGTCACACTTTCTTCCTTAGTGAATGTAATCCCTAAGGAACAATTCGTGTAATATGCTAATTGGCTTAACGACCGGAATGCACAGAGGTCAATTTGCATGCGTGTGATACCGTGTAAAGTTTGACCATTCTTGTGCAGAAAGATATTCATTTAAGAAAGGGAACTGCAAAATTATTTTACTGGTGTAGGATGGAAGGAAAGAGGGAGGGAAGGAGGGAGGGAAGGAAGGAAGGAGGGAGAGGGAGAAGGAAGGAGGGGGTTAGGAAGGAAGGAGGGAAGGAGGGAGAGGGAGAAGGAAGGAGAGGGGAGGGAGGAAGGAGGGAGGGGAGAAAGAAGGAGGGGGGTAAGGAAGGAGGGAGGGAGGGAGGGAGAGAGGGTGGGAGGGAGGAAGTGGGGCAGCAGGGGAAGGAGGGGGAGGAAGGGAGGAACAGAGGGAGGGAAGGAAGGAGGGAGGCAAGGCAGGGGGGATGGGGGAAGAGAGAAATGGAGGAAGCGAAGGAGGGAGGGAGGAGGAAGGGAGGATAGGGGGAGGAAGGTTAAGAGGGAGGGAGGGAGGGAGAGAGGAAGGGAGGAAGAGAAGGAGAGAGGGAGAGAGGGAGAAGGAGAGGAAAAGGGAGAGGGAGAGAGGAAGAGAAGCAGAGAGGGAGAAAGGGAGAGAGAGGGAGAGAGAAAGAGAGAGAGGGGGGGATAGAGAGGGAGACAGATAGATAGATAGATCGATAAAAGATAGATAGATAGATAGATAGATAGATAGATAGATAGATAGATAGAGAGAGAGGGGGGGGGGCTAGAGAAAGAGATAGATAGATAGATAGATCGATAGACAGATAAATAGATATATAGATAAATAGACAGACAGATTGATAGATAGAGAGAGAGAGGAAGACAGAAATAGAGAAGAGAGAGAAGAAAGAGAAAGAGAGAAGGGAGAGAGTGAGAGAGAGAGAAAATCGATCCACACACTCAAAAAAAGAAAAAGAAAAAAACACGATAATGATAACGTATAAAAAAAAAAAAAAAATGTTACTGATGAAGTGGCGT
>NC_091574.1:26767071-26777071 GCF_042767895.1 Penaeus vannamei | reverse complement strand
TTTCATTGTTATTATTATCATTACTGATATTAACATAATTTTTCACTATTTTCATTCATCATTGTTATTATTATAATTGTTATCATTATCAGGTATTATATAATTTATTGTTGTTATTATCATTATTTTTCCAATATTATTATTATAATCGTTGTTATCATTATTATTCTTTTGTTGTTGATCTTGTTGTCATAATTAGTATTACTGTCATTATCATCATTATTGTCGTTTTCTATATTAATGGCAATTTTTTGTTGTTGTTTATTCAGTCTTAAGTTTTAAGATGTTGCAAACATTTTTGGAAGTAGTAATGCCTCTATTATTATCATTATTATTATCATCATTATTATTATTATTATTATTATTATTATTATTATTATTATTATTATTATTATTATTATTATTATTATTATTATTATTATTATTATTATTGTAATTATTGTTATCATTGTTAACAATAACGATAATGACAGTACTAATATCATTATTGTTGTTATCATTATTATTATTATCATTTTTTATTATTATTATCATCAATATTATCATTTTTTCACTATTATTGATATAACTATTATCATTGCTATTGTTGATATTATTATATTATTTTTATTTCTATTATTATCATTATTATTATTATCATTACTACTACTGTTGTTACTACTATTACTATTATTGTTATATATTATTGTTATATTCTTCATTATTCCATTTTTCCTCCTCCTTAGTCTCATTCTTTTACCCACCCTTACTCTCCCTTACTTTTGCCATCCCTTCTTTTCCCTGTCCACACTTTCGTTATTTCTTCCTATCTCTTTCTCTTTCTTCTTCTACCTCTCTTTCCTCATATTCTCCTTATCCTTCCTTTCTTCCCTCTGTCTCTCCTACTTTTACTTTCTCCTCTTCTTTGCCTCTTTGTTTCTTTCTTTAATCTTCCCTTCTTTCCTCCCTCCTTTCAACCCTCCCTCCCTCCTCCCTTGTCTCTATCTCTTTCTCCACACCATTTCTTCTCCTTTCTCCCTCCTTCTCCCTACTCCCTCCCTCTCTACCACCCTACCCCCACCATCCCTTTTCCCTACTTCCTCCCCACTTAACTAACCCCCTCCCCTTCTTCCTACTCCCCCCTACCCCCTCCCCATCTCCCAACACCATCCCACCCACCCCCTTCTCCCTACTGCCCCTCACCTACACCAACCCACCCCTCTCCCAACACCATCCCACCCAACCCCTAGCCCTCCCTTCCTCTCCCCTCTCTACCATCCCCTCCCTCTCCCAACACCATCCCACCCACCCCTGCCTCTCCTTCCCTCCCCTCTCTACCATCCCCCCTCCTTCTCACAACACCATCCCACCCAGCCCTTAGCCCTCCCTTCCCTCCCTCACTTTCCCATCTCTCCTGCTCTCCTTTCACTCTCTTCCTCCTCACCCCCCACCCCCCTGCCCTCCTTTCCCCCTCTTTCACTCCCCTCCCCACCCCACCCACCTCCTGCCCTCCTCACTCCTTCCTCCTTCACTCCCTTCCCTCCCTCCCACCCCCGCCCCGACCCGGCCCGCCCATGTCCCGGTGACAAATACAAAATAGCCAACTTCCTCCGTGTGGTTAATTTGTCCCCTAATGAAGTTGTGTTGGCACTAAGTGACTGTCTCGGGGAAAGAGGCGGCCGGGGTGGGGACGGCCCTCTCGTCGGCTACCTCCTCCTCTTCTTCTTCTTCTTCTTCTTCTTCTTCTTCTTCTTTCTTCTTTTGATTCTTCTTCCTTCGATTCTTCTTCTTCTTTTGATTCTTCTTTTGATTCTTCTTCCTTCGATTCTTCTTCTTCTTTTGATTCTTCTTTGGATTCTTCTTTGGATTCTTCTTCTTCTTTGGATTCTTCTTTGGATTCTTCTTCTTCCTCTTCTTTTGATTCTTCTTCTTTTGATTCTTCTTCTTTTGATTCTTCTTCTTTTGATTCTTCTTTTGATTCTTCTTTGGATTCTTCTTTGGATTCTTCTTTTGATTCTTCTTCTTATTCTTCTTCTTCTTTTGATTCTTCTTCTTCTTAATCTTCTTCTTCTTCTTCGATTCTTCGATCTTCTTCTTCTTCTTCTTCTTCTTCTTCTTCTTCTTCTTCTTCTTGTCCTTCTTCTTCTTCTTTTGATTCTTCTGACTTTGACTCTGGTTCTGATTATTTTTTTTTCCTTTTTATTGTGTTTCTTTATTAAATTTTTTGCTTCTTTTTCGTTTCCTCTTGTTCTTCTTCTTTCGATTCTTCTTCATTCGATTCTGATTCTGATTATTTTTATTATTTTTATTCTGTTTCTTTGTTTTTTTTCTGCTTCTTTTTCTTCGTTTGCGTACACTTCTGATTATGATTCTTCTGCGTCTTCTTCTATTACTTCAATGTCCTTTTCTTCTTTATCTCCTTCCTCTTCTTCTTCTCTCTCCTCTTCTTTTTCTTCTTCTCCTTCCGCTTTTTCTTCCTCGCTATTGTTTTTATCCTTCTTTTTTGTTAAGTTTGGCGATCCTTAACTTCATATCGCTGGTTTTATCGATATATATATATATATATATATATATATATATATATATATATATATATATATATATATATATTGTTATTCTGTTCTGCAAGTTATCCCTTTATCTTTCATTTTCTTTCTTTCACTTCTTCTCTGCGTCTGTCCTTTCGTAATTTTTATCATTTATGGCTTCCGATCTCTTTCTCACTACCTTTCTCAGTCGCTTTATTCCTTTTTCTGCGCCCTCTTCTTTGTTCTACATTTCCTCTATCTCTTCGCAATTCTTCCTCCCCTTCTCTTCTCCCCTCCATCAATTTGATTTTTTTTTTCCTATCAGTACTTCCCATCAGCACTCTCATTTTCCTTCCTCTCCTGCTCCCCCTCTCCCTCCTCCTCCTTCTCCCCCCCTCCCTCCCCCTTCTCTCCCCTCCCTCCTCCCCCTTCTCTCCCCTCTTCTCTCCCTCCTCCTCCGTCTCCTCATCTCCCTTTTTATTCTTCCCGATCCACCTTCTCCTTCCTCCTCCTTTCTTTCCCCCTCATTTTCCTTTTCCTCTTCCTTTTCCCCTCCTTCTCCCCTTCCTCCTGAATCTCCTTCTAATACTCCTTCTTCTTCCTTTCCTTCCTCTTCCATCTTTTCATCCTTTTTTATTCTTCTTCTTCCTCTTTCCTTTCATTCCTGATTCATCAACTTCTACCTAAACCTTCTTTATTCCCCAATACCTTTCTCCCTAATTCCTATTTCCGCTTTATTCTTCTCCTTCCCATTCGGTTACCTCTTCAACCGCATTTGTCCTACCTCCCCCCATTCGTAATTCTTTAATCCCCCTCCCTCACTTTATTCCCTTTTCCTCCTTCCCCAGACCTTCCCCTCCACCCCCCACACTCTCTCCAACATTACTATTCCTTCCCCAACCCGTATTAACTTCTATCTTCTATTGTCTCCCCTAACTCCCATTCGCCCATAAATTCCCCATTCTCTCTTCTCCCCAACTTCTATTCTACCCTCCCTCAAATTCCATCCTTCCCCATCCTCCATTCTTCCCCCATTCTTCTCCTCCAACCCTTAATCCTTCCCCATTCTCTCATTCTCCTCCTCCTCCTCGTATCCTTCCCCAATTCCTCCCTCCTATCCCAACTCCCATCCTCGCCTATCTCCCAACCCCCACACATTCCCCCTTTCTTCTCCTCCCCAACCCTACCCCCATTTTCTCCTCCTCAGCCTTTCCTCAATTCCCCCTCCCCACCATCTCCCTTTCCTCATCCTTCCCCCAACACCTACCCTATTACCCCACCTAACACCTACCCTGTTACCTCTCCACCCAAACACCTACCCCATTACCCCCACCCACACCCCAACACCCACCCCATTACCCCCCACCCCAACACCCACCCCATTACCCCCACCCAACACCCACCCCACTACCCCCCAACTCCCACCCCATTACCCTCCCAACTCCCACCCCATTACCCCCTCCCAACACCCAAACCCCATTACCCCCATCCCAACACCCACCCCATCATCCCCTCCACCCCATTACCCCCCGCCAACACCTACCCCATTACCCCCACCCCAACACCCACCACATCATCCCCCACCCCATTACCCCCCCTCCCAACACCCACCCCATCATCCCCACCCCATTATCCCCCCCCCTCAACACCCACCCCACACGCGAGCGAACAACAGCGCGACATAAAAAGCGCGAACCCCGCCCATTAGTCTCTGTAGCGGCCACTAGAGCGACGTCTCAACATTTGTCCGGCGCCGCCCCCAGCTCCCTCGACAGCTCACTCCCGGGCCTTCGTCGGTGAGGTCTTACTCTCTCCCTCTCTCTCTCTTTGTCTGTCTGTCTGTCTGTTTGTCTGTTTGTCTGTCTGTCTGTCTGTCTGTCTATCTATCTATGTATATATGTATCTATCTACTTCTCTCTCTCTTTCTTTCTGTATCAATCTATCTATCTATCTAACTCTTTTTTCTCTCTCTCTGTCTAAGCATCTATCTATCTATGTCTCTTTGTCTCTCTGTCTCTCTCTCTCTGACTCTCTTTCTCTCTCTCTGACTCTCTCTCTCTCTCTCTCTCTCTCTCTCTCTCTCTCTCTCTCTCTCTCTCTCTCTCTTCACTCACCCACTTTCTGTCTGTCTCTCTCTCTCTCTCTCTCTCTTTTCTCTACAAAAGCCCTTCTGTTTCTTCTCCCTCTTCCTCTTATCCCCTCTTCCTCCCCTCTTCTCCCCTGTCCTATCCAATCTTCCCCTCAACCCGCACCTCCCCTTCTCCCCTAAATGTCGAGTCACTGACCTGGTTTGACCTCGATCTCTCCATCAAGATAGGCTCACCTGGCGGGGGAAGGGGGGGAAGAGGAGAAAGAAATAACGGAAGAAGGGGAGAAAATGAGGTGGGGATAGAGGGAGGGGGAGAGGGAGAGGAGGGGATGAAGGGTGAGGAGGGGGCATAGGGGGAGAGGGGGGAAAGGAACGAAGGGGGAGGGAAAGGGAGATACGGAGAGGAATAAAAAGGAGAGTGGGAGAAATGGGTGGAAATTGAAGAGAGGAGCTCATCGGAAAGATAAAAGATTAGATAGAGAAATTAAATCAAGGAATTAGATCAAACCTTGTCAGTAATGATAAGAACAACGATATTGATAATGATGATAATGATAGTCACCGTAATAAAAAATAAAGATTAAGAAAAAAGAGGAAAAAATTATCCTAAGAAATCCCAAAACCAAAGAAACAACAAAAAACACACAAATACAGCCCAAAGAACAATAAACACACACAAAAACAAAACAACGAAACCACTCACAACCAGCAGACGCGCCAATCTCGTCCAGCCAACCAGGGCCAAGGTCAGGGGTCAAGAGATCAGGGTCAGAGGAGACAAGTAGCCCGAGATAAGGAGATGTCGGCGAGTTGCACAAACCTCCGGGAGAGACTCGTGGTGATGCTCGTGAGGAGAATCGGGACATCGCTCTTATGCTGTCTTCGGAGGGGGAGGGTGTCTCTCTATATCTGTCTGTCTGTCTGTCTATTTGTCATTGTCTCTCTCTTTCTCTTTCTCTCTGTCTTTCTCTTTCTCTTTCTCTTTCTTTCTTTCTCTCTATCTCTATCGGGAGAGACTCGTGGCGATGCTCATGAGGAGATTCGGGACATCTCTTATGCTGTCTTCGGAGGGGGAGGGTGTCTCTTTCTATCTGTCTGTCTGTCTGTCTGTCATTGTCTCTTTGTTTCTCTTTCTCTCTGTCTTTCTCTTTCTCTTTCTCTTTCTTTCTCTCTATCTCTATCGGGAGAGACTCGTGGTGATGCTCATGAGGAGATTCGCGACATCTCTTATCCTGTCTTCGGAGGGGGAGGGTGTCTCTCTATCTGTCTGTCTGTCTGTCTATTTGTCATTGTCTCTTTGTTTCTCTTTCTCTCTGTCTTTCTCTTTCTCTTTCTCTTTCTTTCTCTCTATCTCTATCGGGAGAGACTCGTGGCGATGCTCATGAGGAGAATCGGGACATCGCTCTTATGCTGTCTTCGGAGGGGGAGGGTGTCTCTTTCTATCTGTCTGTCTGTCTGTCTATCTGTCATTGTCTCTTTGTTTCTCTTTCTCTCTGTCTTTCTCTTTCTCTCTCTCTCTTTCTCTCTCTTTCTCTCTCTCTCTCTTTCTTCTTCCTCTTTCTCTCTCTCTCTCTCTCTCTCTCTCTCTCTCTCTCTCTCTCTCTCTCTCTCTCTGTGTGTGTGTGTGTGTGTGTGTGTGTGTGTGTGTGTGTGTTTCAATGGCCTCTTTCCTTCTTGGTATTTTCCTTCTCCATTTTCTTCTTCTTTTCCTTTCCTTCCTCCTCCCCTCCTCCTTGCCCTTCTCACCCTCCTCCTCCTCTCTTCTTTTTCCTCTCCCCTACTCCTCTTCCTCCTCCTCCTCCTCCTCCTCCTCCTCCTCCTCCTCCTCCTCCTTTCCTTCCTTCCTCCTCCTCCTCCTCCTTCCTTTCCTTCCTCCTCCTCCTCCTCCTCTCCCTTCTCCTTCCCTCCCTTCTTCTCACCCCTCCTCCTTTTCCTTCCTTTCCCCTCTCCTCCCTCCCTCCCCCTACCTTAAAATCCCTCTCCCCTTCTGCCCACCAAAATCCCCTCTCTTCCCTCCCTCCATCCCCATCCTCCCCCTTCCTCTCTCTCTTCCTCTCCTCTCTCTCCTCCCTCCCTCTCCTCTCCCACCTCTCTTCTTCCTCCCTCTCCTCACCCTACCTTTAAAAAACTCTTTTCCCCCTTTCACCTTCTACCTTAAAAAATCCCCTCCTTCCTCCTCTCTCTTCCTTTTCCTTTTCACCTTTCTCCCACCCTTTCCATTGATTCCCTCCCTCCTCCCCCTACCTTTAAAATCCCTTAATTCCTTCTACCTTTAAAATCCCCTCCTTCCCTCTTCCCTCCCTTTCTCTCCCTTCCTCCTTTTCTCTTTCTTCCCTCCCTCTCTTCCACCACCCTTTCTTCCCACCCTTTTCCCACCCCTTTTCTCCCTCTCCCTCCCTACCTTAAAATCCTTTTTCCCCTTCGCTACCTTTAATTCCCCTCCTTCCCCCCTCCCCCTCTCCCCTCCCCCCCTCCCCCCCCATCCGAATTAGGCGCCGGCATAAAGCGATCGACTTGGCCGGAAGCGACCGCGGGCTTAAGCCTTTTGTCTCCTTTCCTCTCTACTTAATTCTTTGTTTTGTTGCCTTTTCCCCCTTTGCTAACTTTTTTCTTTCGTATTGTGTTTCCCAATTTTTTTTTTTTTTTATCTTTTCTTTATTATTCTGTTGTCTATTCGTTTCTGCTTTAGTTTTTGTATTTCTTCGTCTCTTTCTTAATTTGTTTTGTTTTTTATTCGTTTTTTCTTCACTATTTACTTTTTTATTTCATTGTATTTTATTTCTACTTATTTGTTTATAATTTGCTTGTTTTATTTCCATCTTTTTTTTGTCTCTCTTTTCTCAAATTTGTTTCTCATTTTGGCTTTATTCTTTCTCTCTTCGATTCTGTTTCTAATTTGTTTTATTCATTCTTCTACTTCCTTTTCGCCTCGTCCTCATATCTACTTCATTTATCAGGTTTTCTGTTTTTTCTCTACTTCATTCATGGATAAGGTTATTAGGAATACTTCTCTCTCTCTCTCTCTCTCTCTCGCACTCTCTCTATCTCACTCTCTTCTCTCTCCCTCTCTCACTCATTCTCTCTGTCTTCTCTCTCCCTCTCTCTCTTCTCCCCCCCCTCTCTCTCTCTCTCTCCCTCTCCTCTCCCTCCTTCCTCCCTCCCTCCCTCCCTCTCTCTCTCTCTCTCTCTCTCTCTCTCTCTCTCTCTCTCTCTTCTCCCCCCCCCTCTCTCCCTCTCTCCCTGTCCCTCTCTCCCTCTCTATCTATCTACCTATCTATCTATCTTTTCCTCATTTGTCCTCTACTCTTCGCGAAGACCGGATGACTGCGCATCTAAGGGTTCTTTTGTTTTTCTCGCTTGGGCGGAGTCAGAGTCTGTCATTGTTGTTGTTTTTTTGTTTTTATTATTTTATTATTTCATTATTTTATTTTATTTTATTATTATTTTATTATGTTTTTTTTTGTTTTTATTGTTGATGTTTTGTCATTATCCTTTTTCGTTTTTTTTCTTAATGTTGCTGTTGTTTTGTTTTTCTCTATCTTTTTCATTTTTCTTTGTGTAATGCATTTTTTTTCATTACCTTCTCTTCATCTATTTGTCTGAAGGTCAATCTATCTATTATCTGTTTATCTATCCGTCTCAATTCTATCCGCCTATCTATCTATCTTTCTATATGTTTACCTATCTATCTGTCTATCCATCTATTTGTCCATCTCTCTTCCTCTCTCTCTCTCTCTCTCTCTCTATCTATCTATCTATCTATCTATCTATCTATCTATCTATCTATCTATCTATCTATCTCTCTCCCTCTCTCTCTCTCTCTTTTCTTCTCTCTCTCTCTCTCTCTCTCTCTCTCTCTCTCTCTCTCTCTCTCTCTCTCTCTCTCTCTCTCTCTCTCTCTCTCTCACTCTCTCTCTCACTCACTCACTCACTCACTCTGTCTATCTATCGATCGATCTATCTGTCTATCTGTCTGTCTGCCTGTCTGTTTCAATCCATGTATCCATTCTTTTTACTCCCTTCTTAAAATATTCTCCCTGCATCCCCTCTTTCCTTCCCCTCCTTCATCTCAATCCTTCCCAAACCTTCGCGTCTTTCCCCTTCTCCCCTCTCCTCCCCTCCCCTCTCCCCTTCTCCCCTTTATCCTTCCCCTCCTTCCCCCGTTTCTCACTCACCGCTAATCACTTACTCCCCCAAATCCTTTATTTCCCAGCATTCTCTCTCTCTCTCTCTCTCTCTCTCTCTCTCTCTCTCTCTGTCTCTGTTTCGCTCTTTCTCTCTCTCTCGCTTTTTTCTCTCTCGCTCTCTCTCTCTCTTTCTCTTCTCTCCTTTTTTTCTGCCATTTTCTCCCCTTTATCCATTAATCTGTCTATCTTTTTTGTATCTCTTTACCTGTCCTTTCTCTCCTTCTTTTCTCTCCCTCCTACTTTCTGCTTCCCCTCATACATCTTTCACTTGTAGCTTCTGCCTCCTCCTCTTGTCCACATCCATCCATCTTCTTTTCTCCATCCCTCTGATATCGCGCAAAAGTGGAGGTGCGTGTAAAAAAAGATGCAAAGTAAAGATTTCCTCCTTCTCCTCTCCTCCTCCCTTACCCTACCTCCTTTCCCTCCCCCTCCCTCCTCTCCTTATCCCTTTTCCCCCTTCCACCCTTCTCTCCTCCCACTTTCTTCTTCCACCCTCCCTCTCCCTAATCCCCCTTCCCCCCCCTCCCACCCTTTCCTCTCTCATCCATATCCTCTGTTCCACCTCTCTCTCCCTCTCCTCCTTCCCTCTCCTCATGATATCCTCCTCCCTCTGACCTTTCCTCTCCCCCCTTTCACCCTTCCTCCTTCCATATCCTTCCTCCCCTTTCTTTCCTTTCCTCTTCACTCCTCCCGAGATAGATCCCTCCTTCCACCCCTTTCCTTGAGCATCTCCTCCTTCCACTTCTCCCTTCCTCCTCCCCCTTATACTCTTTTCTTTTCCCCGATCTCTTCCTTCTCTTCTCTTTTTCCTTCTCCTCCCTCCTATTTTTGAGTATCCCTTTCCCTTTCTTTCCTTTTTCTTCTTCTCTTCTTTCCTTTTCTTCTCCCCTCCTTCCTCCTCCTTTCTGTTTCTCCGCCTCCTCCCTATCCCTCTTTCCCACCTTATCCCTCCTTCCTCTTCCCTCCTCTCCGTTTCTCCGCCCCTCCTTTCCCCTCCTTTCCTTCCCTCCTCTTTCCCTCCCTCCTCCTCTCCGCCCTTTTCGCCGCCATCGTTTTATTCAACTTCATTTTAAACTTAATTGAATTCGCGGCGCTGATCCCAAGCGCAGGGAGGAACTTAAGGGATTAAATAAACCCAGTGACAAAACCCGACCCGCGCTTCTGATGTGTTTATTTCGCCTGGGTGACTCTCTCCGGTCGGGTGAGGGTGAGGGGTG
>NC_091574.1:26752071-26754571 GCF_042767895.1 Penaeus vannamei | reverse complement strand
AGTTTAACTAACAGGTGGCGAAGACTGGCAATGAGTTGAGATAATAAACTATTTTTCTTTTATTTTTTATTCTTTCATTTTTTCATGGAGGGGGAGGGGGGTAGAGGGTACAGGGGCTAGGGGAAAGGGGAAGATATAGTCACGTGACTGTATCTTCACCCCCAATCTGCTCTTCTTTCGCCTTAAAAGGTGATGAATTTCGATCTTAACCCTCCCCCCCCTTCTCTCTCTTTTTCCATCGCCCCCCCCCCTCTTTCTCTCTGTGTTTCCTTCTCTCTCTCTCTCTGTGTTTTCTCTCTCTCTCTCTCTCTCTCTCTCTCTCTCTCTCTCTCTCTCTCTCTCTCTCTCTCTCTTTCTCTGTAAATAAGAGAAAGCGTAAACTATAACTAGCTGCTTTATAAGAAAGTACATTCTGCTTTTTGTTGTTGTTTTTTTTCCCTTTTTACATTTACTGTAATCATTCTACTGATAAAATATCGTATTCACTACAGCACACTAACACGTACGAGTATATGTATGTATTTGTATGAGTACACTAACACGTACGAGTATATATATGTATTTGTATGAGTACACTAACACGTACGAGTATATATATGTATTTGTATGAGTACACTAACACGTACGAGTATATATATAAAATAGCAGTACACTAACACGTACGAGTATGGTATATATTTGTATGAAAATATTAATTAACACGTACGAGTATATATATGTATTTGTATGAGTACACTAACACGTACGAGTATATATATGTATTTGTATGAGTACACTAACACGTACGAGTATATATATGTATTTGTACGAGTACACTAACATGTACGAGTATATATATGTATTTGTATGAGTACACTAACATGTACGAGTATATGTATGTCCAAGCTTCACGCCAACACTCACACAGCATCTGTAAACCGCCACCCACAGTAATCTCCCACAGTAAAACATGTAAATCCTCTTCTTGTCCACTCTACACCTCTTCACCTCCCCCCCCAACCCCCCCTTTTCATTCCGTACCCTCCCCCCCCCACCGCTAACCTCCAACTAACCCCCGTTTCATACTGTACCCTCTCTCTCTCTCTCTCTCTCTCTGTCTGTCTGTCTGTCTCTCTCTCTTTCTCTCTCTCTCTCTCTCACACACACACACACACACGCACATCTTCTATCTTCCTCCTCTTCTGTTTCTTTTCTTTGAATTTAAGAGTCTGTTCTTTCTTTCTCTTCCTTCTCTCTGGACAAGCAGTCTGTCCAAGCATCACACGGGCGTGCCCCGGGGCGATCGGCTTGAAGGACTTAATAATACGAGGGATGGGATGGGGGTGCCCTGGCAGAAGAGGGGGAGTGGGGGGAGGAGGATGGGATGGGGCGCCCTGGGCAGTAAAGAGGGGTAGGGGTGGAGGGGGGAGGGGGGGAGGGGAGGGGGAGAAGAGAACAAGGGGGAGGGATAAATGGATAAATAAGTAGCTAGCTTGAGAGAAAGAGGGAAAAAAGGATGGTAGGGGAAGGATGAGGAGGGGGGGAGGGGGAGGAGGGAGGGAGGAAGGGGAGGGAAAGAGAGAGAGAAAGAGAGAGAGAGAGAGAGAGAGAGAGAGAGAGAGAGAGAGAGAGAGAGAGAGAGAGAGAAGGGGGGCAGAGATGAGCGGAAGAAAGAGAAGATAGGAAAAGGTAAAGAGTAAAAAGGAGAGGAAAATTTGAGACAAACAATAAAGGAAGAAATGATAGAGACAAAAGAGTTGATTCATGTATTAGAAAATCAAAAAGTGTTGGAAAGTTACTACACTAAATTCTTTTTGAAATTTAAGATGTTTAAAAATCTATAGGTAAGGCTGCTGTTTATCACTGTCTGTTTATCAAAGGGTTAATTAGGATATAAAAAGCTAAATTGTTTGATATTTTGTTTTTTTCTCTGTCTGTCATAATTCTGTCATATGAGCCACGAGGTAGGAATAAAAATGTCATGAATGCGTATCTTTAAACTTTCCATTTCTATGTTTATTACGATGTTTAGATCTTCCTGTCTTTATCGATTTACCTTCCTACCTACTTACATACATACATATACACATACATACACATACACATTCATACATACATGCATAAACACATGCAAACGTACGTATATATGTACGTATGTACACACATACATATATACATGCATACATACACGCATCTATACATACATACATACGCACAAACATCCACCCATACATACATCCATACATACTTACATACATACATACATACACACATACATACACACACACATTCATACATACATGCATAAACACATGCATACGTACGTATATATGTACGTAAGTACACACATACATACATAGATGCATACATACATGCATCTATACATACATACGCACAAACATCCCTCCATACATACATCCATACATACTTACACACACACACACATACCTCCCTTCCTACCTACTTCTCTTATCTCCCTTCCTTCCTTCCCTCCCTTTCTACCCACCGACCTACCTACCTA
>NC_091574.1:26737071-26739571 GCF_042767895.1 Penaeus vannamei | reverse complement strand
AACAAAACAAAAAACAAATAAATAACAAAAACGTCCAGTATACCCCAGATCCAGACGTCAAGACAGTGCAAAGAGAGATCACATATTACCTTCCTATTCCTACCTATTCCCCGTTGAAACTACCACTTAACGCTATTTTCCCTTCCCCCCCCCCAAAAAAAAAAAAAAAAAAAATCTGTATAGTGATAGACAAAACACCTAGTCCCCGTTGAAAGTGCCACTTACGCTATTTCCCCTTAAAAAATGTATGAACAAATAATAATAATAATAAAAAAGAAAAGAAAAGTACTGTATAGTGATGGCTAAAATTCTCATAATGAACTGAAGCTTCGAATCCGTCTCACCCTAAACACAAAGCGTGGTATCACGCGGATGTTCGAAAAAAAAAAATCGAAACACTGACAAGAGTTTGGACCGTGACTGTCCCTCTCCCGATCACAACGAGGGAAAGGCTAGATCAGTATCATCTCGAGGAGGTGTCATGGCGTCTGCTTTGATGATTGTTCAATGAAAATATAACCATTAAAATCATCATCATCCGTCCTTTTTGAAAACTGAAAAGACCAAAATGATCGACCGCATTCACAAAGCATCCGTAACTTTCATGACGTCATCAAAATAAACCCCACGTGTTTTTTTTTTTCCCCCAAAATAGAATCAGACGCCATGACACCTCGAGTTGCTACTGACCTAGCCTCTCCCATTACAACGGCGCCCCAGACCCTCCACCCTCAAGTCCATCCTCAAACGGAAGCTTTCAGTACGTAGAAGGAGGACTGGAACACCTAGAACCTCGTAACAGCTGAACAGTTAAGTAACAGTAACAGCTGAAGACTTAAGAGGAATTATCAGCGTGTAAAACCTTCGTCGACATTAAAGCTACGTCGCAGGATCTTGGGAGATGGAATGTAGGATCTCGTAGAGGTAGATGTAGGAGTGCTTGGAAGGATACGGAACTAGACGAGGAAGTGCGTAGATAGAGAGAGAGAGGAGAGAGAGAGGGAGGGAGAGAGAGGGAGAGAGAGGGAGAGAGAGGGAGAGAGAGAGAGAGAGAGAGAGAGAGAGAGAGAGAGAGAGAGAGAGGAGAGAGAGAGAGAGAGAAGAGAAAGAGAGAAAAAAATGACTAGATCCTACACAGGATTGGATTATCTGAAGGAAAGCAGCAGTAAAAGCAGAAGTGGAAGAACGCTCTCGTATTTTTTTCCGACATTCATTTATTCATCCTCTTCTTAACGGCAAACGTGTCATGAAGAAAATCACAAATTTAAAACAGAATAAAATATTCGGAGAGAGAGAGAGAGAGTGAGGGAGACGTAGAGGGAGAAGAAGGAGAAGTAGGAGAGAGAAAGAGAGAAAGAGAGAGAGAGAGAAAGAAAGAGAGAGAGAGAGAGAGAGAGAGAGAGAGAGAGAGAGAGAGAGAGAGAAAGAAAGAGAAAAAGAGACAGAAAGAGAAAGAGAAAGAGAAAGAGAAAAAGAGACAGAAACAGAAACAGAAACAGAAAGGAAGAAAGAAAGAGAGATGGGAGAAGAAGAAGAAAAGTAACGGTTTAAGTTTCACTCTAGACAGAAGGAACGGTTCCTAAGCTGGAGATAAAGTTAGGAAGTTAGAAACCTAGAGACATATCGAACTAGAAGACCACCTTCAATTACACTTCCAGCGCCGTCGATCAAGGGTCTTCGATAAACTGCCAGTGAGTTTGTGGTTCGTGTATCATGTTTAAAAAGACGAATTAATAAATTGTGGAACCGATTTTAGATGATAAGTGATAAGATATTAAATAGAATAATAACAGATATAAGATATTAAATAAGATAATAACAAAATAATAAAATAAAGTCGATCAAGGTTCTTCAAAGAACTGCCAGTGAGTTTGTGGTTCATTATGTTTAAAAAGACGAATTGATAAAATGATACAAGATTTGATTAATGAAATGATCCAATAGTCTTAATTCTATGCCGATGGGTAGGGACAAAAATAAAAGTTTCATACTAGATAAAAAAAAGATGATAATAAGTAAATAAGATAAATAGATAAATAAATAAATAAATAAAAGTTTCATGCTTGATCAAAAAAAAAAAAAAAAAAAAAAAAAAATCGACACATAAAGTAATCCACGGAACCAGACTCCTTAACCATTAAAAAAAGTCTGAAGAACAAAGAGAACAGAACAGAACACGGCAACGGAAAACAAGGGAACACAGACGACGCTCGAAGCACAAAATCCGCCAGACCAGGACATGTAAAGGGAAACTATTTTCGAATAACAAAAGTTAGATTTCCAGAAAGGTAAATTGGAGAAAAATAGATGATAATGGTAATGATGACGATGCTAATGGTAATATTAAAGATATATAATAATGGTTATCATGGCATTCATACAATACTGATAATTATGATACTAAGAATATGTTGATATGAATATTGGAGAGAACTGAAATAATTATTTCGAAAGTATTAATGTCAATGGCAATAGCATCAATAACATTGGAAGTAATGGT
>NC_091574.1:26705555-26710555 GCF_042767895.1 Penaeus vannamei | reverse complement strand
GACAGAATGCTCGCTCACTCTGCCGCTGCTTATTGGCACGATTAGTCCCGAGAGTGAAATAATTGTAACGCGAGATAGAGCGAACGCGGCTACCCTTTATGCGGCAGCGGCGTTGCGTGTGGTTGGTGTCTTACGTCACTGTGTCTGTCTGCGCGTTTGTCCGTGTGTCTGTCTGTTTTTTTGTCTGTTTGGTTGGCTGTCTGCGTAGCTGTCTGTGTTTATTTTTTTCTGTTCAACTATCTACTTTATTGTCATTATCATCACTATCATAATCATTGATATCATTAATATCATTATGCATTTGTATCATTATTATCATTATTATCATTATTATCATTATCATTATTATCATTATCATTATTATCATTATCATTATTATCATTATCATTATTATCATTATCATTATTATCATTATCATTATTATCATTATCATCATTATCATTATTATCATTATCATTATTATCATTATCATTATTATCATTATCATTATTATCATTATCATTATTATCATTATCATTATTATCATTATCATTATTATCATTATCATTATCATTATTATCATTATCATTATTATCATTATCATTATTATCATTATCATTATTATCATTATCATTATTATCATTATCATTATTATCATTATCATAATTATCATTATCATTATTATCATTATCATTATTATCATTATCATTATTATCATTATCATTATTATCATTATCATTATTATCATTATCATTATTATCATTATCATTATTATCATTATCATTATTATCATTATCATTATTATCATTATCATTATTATCATTATCATTATCATTATCATTATTATCATTATCATTATTATCATTACCATTATTATCATTATCATTAATATCATTATCATTAATATCATTATCATTATTATCATTATCATTATTATCATTATCATTATTATCATTATCATTATTATAATTATTATTATTATCATTATCATTATTATCATTATCATTATTATCATTATCATCATTATCACTATCATTATTATCATTAGCATCACAATTATTCTTATCATCATCATTACCATTATCGTTATTATCATTACTATCATCATCATCATTCTCATTATAGATAATATCATTATCATCACTATTATCATTATTATTATCATAATTTTCATTGCCATTATCATTTCATTACTGCTACTACCATCATCGTTATTATTATTGCTACTATCATTACTATCATTATCATCATCATCATTATTGATAGTAGTATTAGTACTACTAGTCATTATCATAACTGTGCCTATTATTATCGTAACTAATATCATTATCATTATTGTTATTATCTTCATTATTATCATCATTTTCATTATCATACGATCAATATTACTGCTGTTATTGTTACTGTTATTGTCATTGTTATTACAGTTTTTATTATCATTGTTATCAAAATGATGTGTGCCTATGAGTTTGTTTACTTTTTATTATTATCATCATCACATTTCAGAAATAGTCTTGATAATTTAATAAGCGGCATTATCAGTAACATTGTCATTATCAGTAATTCCATTCTGTTAACAAAATATTATCTCAGGTTTAACAATACATTAAAATATTGTATATTGTATCATCAGGACTTGCATGATGAGCACCATATAAAATGCTGTTTTTAGTGCAATTAACTCTTCACATGATCATTATTGCAACTTTATCTCATTTGCTTAATAATATTTCCATGTTTTCGTTATCTTTCTTGCATCTGAGACATTTAATTGTAGGCATACATATTACTTTTTCTTGTCATCATTAGCAAGACTATCGTAGCATGCTCATTATAATTTTCTTTCATCTCTTTCTATTATGAAATCAAGAAAAAAAGACAGAACACACATAATACACACACACACACACACACACACACACACACACACACACACACACACACACACACACACACACACACACATACACACACACACACACACACACACACACACACACACTCACACTCACACACACACAGCTGAACAACAACGTAAACATTGCGTCCTCCATTCACAAAAGCCCAGTTTCATTCATAATCAAGTTTATGAATGAAACTCCAGTCACGTTTTCACCGGGGTGCGTCTCGGGTTACACGGTGGCCGCTCCTAGTTAACTGTTCGTTATCGGAAACCTATTTTTAACTTCCTAATTTGGTTGCGAAGTCATGGTGTTCCAGATAGTCGAGTTTGATATGTTTAATAGATTTAATTCATGACTTATGAACTGATTTCCTTATCTCTGTCTACTTTGTATGATCTCATGTATGTATGTGGATGAAAAAAGTATGTTATTGATAATTATGATAATGGTAGAAAAAATAATGGGGATAACAGATGTTTATGATAATGATAACAGAAATGTGTGATGATAATAATAAAGATCTATAGGGTGATGATAATAATAATAATGATGATCTGGAACAACTGAAATAATACCGCTGATGATCGTGGTGACAACTATGATAATGCAAATAATAATGATAATTATAATAGTGATTAATAGTCATAACAATAATCAAAATCGCATTATCAATAGCGATATTACAATAGTAACAATAACAATAACAATGTAACAATAAGATAAAGAAAACAATAATGATATGAAGATTGAATGGTAAAAGAAATAACAATAACATCAAATAAAACACAAGTACTAAAAAAAAGAAAAAAAACATAAATTCAACATCTCAATATTACTAATAACTATGAATAGCCACGGCTTTGACCTCGCTCCGCACCGGCTGACCTTATTAACCGGTTATTCGTCGAAGATACGAGGTCGGAATACAGGAGTGGATGGGGATGGGAGAGGGGGGAGGGGTAGCAGGAAGGAGTAGGAGGAGGAGGAAGAGGGGAGAGTGAGGGAAGGGTAGAAAGAGGGAGGAAGGAGGGAGAGAGAGATGGAGAGAGAGAGAGAGAGAGAGAGAGAGAGAGAGAGAGAGAGAGAGAGAGAGAGAGAGAGAGAGAGAGAGAGAGAGAGAGAGAGAGAGAGAGAGAGGGGGGGGGGA
The DNA here is from genome assembly GCF_042767895.1 of Penaeus vannamei. Lineage (NCBI taxonomy): Eukaryota > Metazoa > Arthropoda > Malacostraca > Decapoda > Penaeidae > Penaeus > Penaeus vannamei. The sequence goes on along the minus strand of NC_091574.1, from coordinate 26,707,525 downwards.
AGGAGGGAGGGAAATAGAGAGAGAGAGAGAGAGAGAGAGAGAGAGAGAGAGAGAGAGAGAGAGAGAGAGAGAGAGAGAGAGAGAGAGAGAGAGAGAGAGAGAGGGGGGGGGGAGGAGGGAGGGAAAGAGAGACAGAGATAGATGGAGAGATAAAAGAGAGAGAGAGAGAGAGAGAGAGAGAGAATGAGAGAGAGAGAGAGAGAGAGAGAGAGAGAGAGAGAGGGAGGGAGGGAGGGAGGGAGGAGGGAGAGAAAGAAAGAGAGAGAGAGAGAGGGAGTAAAAATGGTTGGAATAGGAGGGACAGAAAAAAGTAAAAGTAGGATGAAAAGGAATATAGAAATACAGAATACAGGAAGTGAGACAAAAGGCAAGAGGATGCACTCGAGGAAGTAAGAACGAAAAGGGAGAGAAAGAGAAGAGACCGAAATCCGTGAAGAAGAGAGAGGGAGAACAGGAAAGAAAAATAATGAAAAAAAATGGAGGAACTTGAAAAAGGAAAATAATAAAAAAAAAAAAAACAGAAGGAACTAGAAAAAAAACAGAAAAGAATAAACGACAGGAACTCAACGTAAAAAAGACATCAAAGGAAAAAGAAAGAAAGACGAATAGACAGAAACAAAACGGATAAAAGAGAAGAAGGAAAGTAGTTGAACAGCAGTTATCGAGTAATCCATTATTTTCGCTATTTATCGTTCGTTATTGCTCTTCATGTCCATTCTGTTATTTCGTCTTTGATCCTCACTTCGGTTTTGACAATCTTAGGGGTTTTGTGTTATTAGCATTTTTTTTATTTATTCATTCGTTATCATTATCATTATCGTTATTATTATTGCCATTATTATTATCATTATCTTTATTATCGTTATTACTATTATCATTATTATTATTATTATCATTATTTCTATTATCATTATTTCTATTATCGTCATTACTATTATCATTATTATTATTATTATCATTATCATTATCAAAATTGTCATTATTATTACCATTATCATTATTTATTACTATTATCAATGTTACCATTATTATCATTACTATTATTATCACTCATTATTATCATTATCATCATCATTCTTTTTTTGTAATATCTTTACTATATCGAATTCTGTTCAGTTTTCCTTTCAATTTCTTTTCTGAATCATGTCTTATTTTTCTCAGTATTTCGTAACAACAGAAATAAATTATATTAAGTAACTAGACCCATCAATTGTTTTTTTTCCCACTTCTTTCTTTCTTTCTTTCTTTGAGATTTATTCATCCATTTACTGGATTTGGTTCTCCAATGATCTGTTTATATTGTATTAAAAAAATCAGTTTTATTGTATATTAATTTTCTATATTTGTTTTTCTCCCATTTTTACATTTCTTTCACATTTTCTCATTCTTTCTCTCGTATTGTTTCATGTATCCTTTTCTCTTTACTTTTTCATTTACGTTTCTATTCTATTTTCTTTAACTATTCTTTAAATAAGTATAAGATAAAGATAAAAATAGATACATACAACAACAACAAAAGAGAAAAAGGTGTCAGGGAAAGGATAAAATAACCTGTTCTACCATAATGTTTTTTTTCTTTTTAAATAATTTGTAGAGCGTCTTTCTTACCCGCCGAGTGACGTCATCAGGATGGAAAGTAAGGTACGTATACGCATGACCCACAGAATTCTATGAATACGTACGTGTATGCGTATTCCTTATGTGTCCGTACAGTATATGTATACGTACAGTATATATATATATATATATATATATATATATATATATATATATATATATATATATATATATATATATATATATATATATATATATATATATATATATATATATATATATATATATATATATATATATATATATATATATATATATATATATATATGTACATATATATATGTACACACACACATATACACATATATGTAAATGGAAAAACACTCTACAGTGTTGATACTGTGGTAGAAAAC
>NC_091574.1:26700555-26703055 GCF_042767895.1 Penaeus vannamei | reverse complement strand
GAGCAGAAAGGAGGGGGAAGGGGATGGGGTGGAGGGTAGATGGATGGGGATGAGGGTTGGGGGAAAGAGAAGGGTAAAAAGGGAGGGACAGGGATGGTTGGAGAGGCAGAAAGGAGGGGGAAGGAAGTGGAGTAGGTGAGGGAGGAGGGAGATGTGGAAGGGTAGAAGAGGTGAGGCGGGGAGGGGGGAGGGTTTGAAGGTAGGGAGGCGAGGGGTAGGGAAGATAGACTAAGGGAAGTGGAGAAGGATAGGGGAAGAAAGAGGGGGCCAGGGAGGGGTGATAGGGTAGATGGAAGGGGGGAAGGAGTGGAGTAGGAGAGGGGAGGGAGATGAGGGATAGAAGGACCGAGAAAAGACAGGTGAGGGCGAGAAAGGAAGAAGACCAGAAAAATAGAGAAGCGGAGGAATAGAAAGTGTGAGAAGGGCGAAAGGATCGAGAAGGGGCAGAGGAGGGAAAGAAAGGAACATGAACTCAAGAAAGGGAGAGATAGAGGAATCGAAGAACTCATGAATAACAGGAGTGGAAGACAAGACATAAATGGGGATGGAAGAGCAGGAAGAAGATCACCTGAAATCAGCAGCGTCACCCTATTCTCCAAGAACTCAATATCTCGTGTTTATTGCCTGGCTGACGAAGGCACTCAGGCACAAGGCATCAGGCACTCCATTCCTCTGTCTAGTATTTTGATCACCGGGAGATCTTGCCTCTGCAGGGAATTAAACACCAAACAGATCTAGGTATCTATAAACAGCTGGAAATTCACGGCATCACATGTTATTTTTATAAATATATTTTCTTATTATGTTGGCTTAAGATTTTTTTTTATGTTTCGACTTTTTAAAAATCTGGCGAAAATCACTCGTTTTATTGGGAATATCCTTTCACTAAACAAGTAGTTTCTGTCTACAGGTATCGCATATGCCAGACGCTAACTCAACTCAGTTCAACTCAACAACTCAACTCCATTCAAGTCAAATCAACCCAATCCAACCTTCACCCACTCGCTTTAATCCCTAGCTTGAGGTTCCACTCTCGAATCCCCGGTACCTGGCTAGTTGAGTGTACCCGTGTCCTAACTCCCCCCCCCCCTCTCTCTCTCTCTCTCCCCCACTCCCTCTTTCTCTCTCTCACAATCTTTTCACTCTAAACTTGACCGCGACCCCTGTCTATTCTGTAATGTATAGGTTTGTATTATATCATGTTTATATTATAAATTTGATATATGCATGTCGATAAACAAAATTCCACATTAACGATTACATTTGCTTTATTTCGAGCTTCGCCGGAATTCCATGGATTATTTTTTTATAACACTATTTGGGTGTATGTAGGATTAGCGATTAGGACTATTGTATTTCAAATTATTGTATAATAATCCAGCAAAATTTCGCAATTAGCCCTCAACTCGACTCACCTCAGGTCAACTCAATGCAACCCGTTACCTGGCCACCTGAGTGCACCTGTGTTGACTCGACCTTCGACTCTCCCTTTCCCTCCCTCCCTTCGTAGGGAAAGGCTGTTGTATACCGTATGTATATGTCCGTGTAACCTGCTCAGCATTCTCATATCATTAACGGAATAATCCTTGTCTAGCCTCAAGCAACTTCTCTTTCAGGGGCCTGTAACAATAGCATTTTCCAGGTCATTTTTGCTTTTCTAGAAGAATTTGAGCTTTCGAAGAGGAAAATGGTAATGGTTGTTTTCAGTTTGATTAGCCTCCGCCTTGATCTTGTGCTACGGATATCTCCACTATTGGATTGTTTTTACTAGTAAATGAGTAGATTTCTTCCCATTATAGTAGTCTCCTTACATAATTATATTATTTAAAATAAGGTATCTTGTTTGTTAACAAGGGAACGGCAGTACTCCGGCTATTCGTACGAGGAAACGCAATAGTTTACGGGAAAAGGGCTATAGAGTGCGGTACGGCCTTCCTGATTGTTAGCAAAATTTGTGTCCATCCCTATGTCTTCAGCACCTCGGTCCAGGTCCAAAGATCGCCGAGGGAATATCGCATCCACCACGACTTTGAAAGACAGTCAGATCAAATGGCTTGGCTTTTTTCATGATAAACATTTAAGGCGGTCGTTTCTGTCTGCCATATAATACATGAGCATAATTAACATATCATTTGCCACAACTATGACAGCCTAGCCAGTGCGAACAAATTCACAGCCACGTCTGCTTCACTATGCTATAATCAACCGACAGAAAATTAGAAGAGTAAGAAATATATATATATATATATATATATATATATATATATATATATATATATATATATATATATATATATATATATATATATAAAAGACTAAAATCTCGCCATATTTTCCCTACAGGATATTAACGGAGATTCTTAATATGTGGTAGCTTTCACCAGATTTTTACATCATATCCGACTTTCACTAAAATCTGAGTTTTCCAATCAGCCAAAGAGCGAGAACGAAAGAAAGAGAAAGAGAAAAGGAGGGAGAAGAAACAGGCGAATTATCAGAT
>NC_091574.1:26688055-26695555 GCF_042767895.1 Penaeus vannamei | reverse complement strand
GTATGATGACAAAGTAATCAAAATGATTAAATGTGTGTATACATACATACATACATATATATATATATATACATATATATATGCTTATATGTGTGTGTGTGCGTGCATGTGCATTCGTGCGTATGTGCGTGCGTGTGTGTCTGTGCTTGCGTGTGTGTCCGTGCTTGCGTGTGTATGTGCGTGCGTGTGTGTCCGTGCGTGCGTGTATATGTGCGTGCGTGTGTGTCCGTGCGTGCGTGTATATGTGCGTGCGTGCGTGCGTCAAGACAGATACAGCTAGCCAGACCCGGACAGAAGAGCGAGAAAAAGCGAGCGAAGGAGAGCTTCCCTCGCGCCTTTTTGAGAAACCGGAAAGGAAATATCGCCTGAGGGAGAAGAAAGCCTTCGATGGATTTTAAGGCTGTCGACAGGGCCAGTGTCTGTTGAAAGGGTCATAGAGCGAAGTGTGTCTGCGTCTGTGTCCGTGAGTGCGGTCTTTGTCGCTCGCGCCCCTTGCCAGGCTGGCTTTTATGGCTGGCCAGTGTTAGCCTTGTGTATTTCGTTCTCTTCCTCCTTTCGTGATTCCTCTTCTCTGTTTTCTTCTCTGTTTATTGTTTCTTTCTTTTTTTTCTCCTTTCTCTCTTGTTCGCGTGGGTTCTGATCCTCTCTCTCTCTCTTTCTCTTCCTTTCTCCCTCCCTCCCTCCCCCGCTCTAACCAATTAATTTAAGTAACCCTTCAGAACTTCAGAACTTAAGTAATCCTCCAGAATTTCGATAGATCAATGTTCATGCAACATAATCTCCAGGTAGAAGTTCACATATCACAGACACCAAACTCATTCCCCGACCACTCTCCGTAGATAAAACTTTCCATATCAGGAAGCACGGTGCATCAGGGGACCTTTTATATGGCGTAGGATCAACTTTTCACGCTCTTAACTCTTTTTCTTCTTCTTTCTTTTTTTTGGGGGGGGGGAGGGGGGCGTGTGAGTCAGGCCTGTTCTAGTCATTTCCAAAATTGGAGCTTTTTTAAGTACCATGATGCGATAAGATCATTAAAAAAAAAAAACTTTCACAAACAAGGGAACACTTTACTCTTAAATCCTACAAACCCAGCTGGACGTCACGTGTTCAGGCTACCTAAATCCGAGACATGGATTGACCCCAGAATACCATAACGATGAGCATGTCAACAGGATCTTTAACACGTCTGTTCTTTACCGAAGACTATCTAACCACACATACAATAAAACAAGAAGAAATACATACATACGATCCACATATACCACATTAGAAGCGATATTGGTGGATGAGGAAATGGTCAGCAAGTTAAAGAGATCACAGCTTTTAACAAGCAATCAGGAGAAACAAAGGAAGGTCGCATATGCCCCATTAGAAGCAATATTGGTCGATGTAGTGGACTCGAGAAAGTGGTCAGCAAGGTAAAGAGATCACAGCTGTTGACAAGCGATCAGAGGAAACAAAGAGAGATCGGTTCCCAATACGCTTTTGGCCAAAATCCAGCTTCATCCTGTGACTTGTACGAGCTGTCTGTAACGATCGAACCACCACTTCAATCGCGACAGCAAAAGGCGATTTTTAATAGTCGAAATACACCAATTTCGTCCGTGATCGATTGGAAACAAAATCAAGGTCTCATCATCTGGGATTCTGAGAGAAGTTTCTTGAGTTATCGATCGAGAAAGTGCGACAATTCAAGAAAAGGGAGTTAGGAACACGGAGGGCCAAATATCCTGTTCCACCAGAAGAGAATAGCTGGCCATAAAGCGGCGTTTGTGATGTCTGCCATTTATGAAGCTGGCTGTGAAATGCCACGTCACTAGGACAGGTCCCGAGTGTTTTTTTTCTTTCTTTCTTTTTTTGTGATTTGCCTAGACCTGTTTTCAGGCATTAATAATTTAGTTACACATTATCTAAATTCGATGTGGTTAGACATCAACTTAAGATGAGAAAAAATGGCATTTCATAATATATATATATATATATATATATATATATATATATATATATATATATATATATATATACATACATATATATATATATATACACACACACACATATATATATATATATGTGTGTGTGTGTGTGTGTGTGTGTGTGTGTGTGTGTGTGTGTGTGTGTGTGTGTGTGTGTGTGTGTGTGTGTGTGTGTGTGTGTGTGTGTTTGTGTGTGTGCCTTTCGTCTAAGATTTACCAATCCGTCCCTTCTCCCCATTCCCCCGTTCGCTGTATTATACGGTTCGTACACAATAGATAAATACCTAGAACTGTGATTGTGTTTATGTCCCATGTTAGCTTCCATGAATTTACTCCCACCGTCCCTCCCTCTCTCTCTCTCTCCTTCCCTCCCTTCCTCCCTCCTTCCCTCCCTCCCTCTCTCTCTCTCTCTCTCTCCCTCTCTTCTCTCCCTCTCTATCTATCTATCTATCTATCTGTCTGTGTGATGCAGCGGGAGCGTTCCCTCTAGCAATCTTTTTGACCTTCCCTCCCACTCTCTCTTTTTCTTCCGTCTATCTATCTATTTATCAATCTGTCTGTGTGATGGAGCGGTAATGTTCTCTTCTAGCAATCTTATTGACCTGCGTTCGATCCCGCACGCTGCCGGTGGATGGCAACCCCGGCCATTCCTTGCACACAGCAAAATAAACAAACAGCATGTCACAGCAAAGAATATCCATTGTAACAAAAAAAAAAATACTTGGTAATTTTCTATATTACCTTCGCCACACCGATATCGACGATTTTGGTATCGTTGGATTCCTCTCACTGTCCACATTCCAAATATGTAGGTTTTATTGTGCGGAAACCCCCCGTTAGCGGCAAACTTGGCCCCGATTGCAAGGGAGGGCATGGAAGGTTCTAGAGAAAATCGAGGTTAAATAACACTAATAATATAACCTACAGTGAAAATAACAATGGTAATTCATATGACTTTCCATTGCAGGGGGCTGTGCCCCCTGCGACCCCCCTGGGGGGGGGGGCTGCCGCCCCCTAACCCCCGCCTAGGAAACAAAACCTCCACCACGTATTCCCGGCAAGCAAGAGCGTTACACAATTCTCGTCGATCGCGGAGCGGCGGACGTATTTACCTCGTCGCCCCCGATATAGTGCCCAAGTTTGCCGCTAACAACGGGTTTTCGCGCAATAAAACCTACATATTTGGATTGTACAGAGTGAGAGGAATCCAACGATACCAAAATCGTCAAAATTACCATATTACGTCCGCTGCTCTGACCGCCGCTCCGACATCGTCGCCCCCGATATAGTGCCCAAGTTTGCCGCTAACGGGGGGTTTCCGCGCAATAAAACCTACATATTTGAATGTGCAGAGTGAGAGGAATCCAACGATACCAAAATCGTCGATATCGGTGTGGCGAAGGTAATATAGAAAATTACCAAATACTTGATTATATTAAATTAATTACAATTAGATTAATCAATATTATCTATCTGTCTGTCCAACCATCCATCTATCCATCCATCTCTCTATCTGTCTTTCTACCTCTCCACCTGCTTATCTATCTCTTTCTCAAGGAGTAGCATGACGCCGGCCTTTTCCTCCGGTTCTCGCTCCGTGTCCCGCCATCGAGAGCCAACAACTTCAGAGAGATCCCTTGACAACTCGCTCTGACTTCGCCACCTTCCTTCGAGAAAATCCATCTGCAGAATGAGGAAGGGAACAGAATGAGGAAAGAGGGAGAGGAAGAGCAGACTTCCGGTAGAGTGGTCTTTCGTTCGTTCTGTTTCTTTGTCTGGCTGTCTGTGTGTGTCTGTTTGTCTCTCTTTTTTTTCGGGTCTTTCTCTCCCTTACTCTCTCTCTCTCTGAAGCTTTCTCTGTCTGTCTGTCTCTCTCTCTCTCTCCTTCTCTTCCTCCCTCTCTTCTCGGTAATATATCGAGTTATGCTTCTTTCTGTTTGTTAAGATTTTAGAAATTCGGAATTAGTATTATATACTTGGAATATCAACGGGTTTTGCCTTTTATGTCATTGCTAGTGTTATTTTTAATCATCAACGTGCCTCTAATTAATTGTGACGAGAAAATCTTTTTTTTTTTCAAGATGTTCGACGAGGTAAATGCAAGAACGGTTTAATCTCTCTCTCTCTCTCTCTCTCCCTCCCTCTCTCTCTCTCTCCCTCCCTCCCTCTCTCTCTCTCTCTCTCCCTCTCTCACGCTCGCTCACTCATTCTAGCTATTCCTCTATCCATCTGTCTGTCCTGCCACGTCTTTTAAAACACAAAGTAAAAACTTTCATAAAAAAAATGTCATCTTAATTACACTGAAAATATACATATCAATGTAAGTTTAATTTTCATTATCATTATCTTTATTATTCGCTTTCTCGTTATTCTTATTCTGAATTTCATCGTCATTATGATCATTCGATATGTTGGGGAAAGTAACAAAGAGATGACAGTTATTGAATATTCAACAGGAGAGACATAAAGAACCTTTTAGAAGATAATGCGTAATTTATTCATGTTTATAATTTTAGTTCACTCAGGCACTTACAAAATCCCGTATGTAAATTAACTGAAGTCTACGATTATGGACTAAATGGAAGTAAAATGGTAGATGAGTTGAATAAAAAGGAGACAGCTTTTTTGGCGCGCATAAAATCTATCTTTACTGTACTATATTTTTACTGTGATTTAGATTTCATAATACGTATTATGCTATTTAGTAAGCTTCTCTGTCTAATAACTGTTATTCCAAAGAAATTGCCAAAGTTTAACATTCTCTTATATATATGTATGTATATGTTTTTTATATGTATATGTATATGTATGTGTATATATATATATATATATATATATATATATATATATATATATATATATGTATATATATATATATATATATATATATATATATATATATATATATATATATATATATGGTAAATTTGGAAATGCAACCCCACACCGTTTTTTGGTGAATAGAATAATTTTCCAATAGCTTTCGTCGTGTTTCGAACGAATCTAGCACTCATTTCCTTCGCAGACGAAGCATGACTGCGATATCGGTCCCGATAGCTATGGAGGATATGATAGGCCTACATACCAGGGAATTTTGAGAAATATCAGTAGAATACGAGCAAGTATAGTATATTAACACATTTCCGGGTTGGGGGCCGCCCTCCCTACCCCCCGCCTGGCTTACAAAATCTTCACCTCGTATGTGCCAGCAGGAGAGAGCCCAGGACCAGGGAGTTTTAACCTCATCCTAACTTCAGCCTCAATTCCAGACGGGTCAGGCTGCGGGTCACTGGGATCGTCGGGGTCATCCAGGTCCTTGTTGGCGGGAATTGCGTTCGCTTTCAGTAAAGTTACACTGCTTTCTTTGTTCTGTTTTTGGGGCCCTTTTCCATGCACCACAAAACCACTGGTCTCTGTACTTTCTGTAATGCCACGGTGTCTTACAGTGCGGGCATTGTACTTCCATTGGCAGTACACCGTGATGTAGATTTAGTAAACTTGCTTCGTTATTTTGTTGATATTTCAAGATGAAATCGAAATAATTGTTCTCACAACCTACACGCCGTCTAGCCATGATGGAACTGATTTGAATTTCAAAAGGCTTCTCCCAGGCCCAGCTTCTATTGTCACGTGATGATCTATTCCATATCTGATTGGCTCTTATGCAGTGTCTATGGTCACGTCACGTTCACGCACGAATCTAATTGGCTCATTTGATTTCCTCGCATACGTCATCCGCTACAAATCCGTCCGATTTCCGGTCGCTCTTAACGACTTTTTGTCATTTTGTCGCGACGATGGAGGCGGAAGGTTGCTGTGGCTCCTGGAAATCGTGGATTTTATATTCTCTGTAACACCGTTATCAATTTGCGCAGAAAATGGTATAGAAGAAAACTTGTAGAATGGTGTGTTCTACCACTTCGTAAGCTCAGATTCTTTAAATTAAGTGTGGGGTTGCATTTCCAATAATACCTATGGTGTATATATATATATATATATATATATATATATATATATATATATATATATATATATATATATATATAAACACATTGCAAAATTGCTCGTGAATCATACGGGTCGCAGACAGAAGGCAAAAAAGTGACCCGCCGTTACTATTCTTTCAGCTAACTCAGCGTCATTTCTCAGCCAGTGACAACAGCACTTTCTGGCGTGATAAAGTTTGAAGGGGAAGGCCAGATCAGTTGCAACTCGAGGAAGTGTCCTGCCGTCTGATTCTATTTTTGGAAAAGAGCACATGGGGTTTATTTTGATGACGTCACAAAAGTTACGGATGCTTTGCGAATATTTTCATCGAACGATCATCAAAACAGACTCCATGACACCTTCTCGAGTTGCTACTGATCTAGCCTTTCCCATTTCTCTTTTTGTCTGTCTGTTTGTCTAAGAATTTCTCGTTGTATCATTTTTATCTGCCTCAAGACTTTGTTTCTCTCTCACTTTATCTATTTCTCTCTCTTTATCTATCTGACACATACACACACACAGACACACATGCTTACACACACACACACATATATTATCTGTCTATCTCTCACTTATCTTGCTCCCCCCCCCCTTCTTCACTCTCCCTCTTTCACTGTACAAATTTTGTCTTTCTCTCACTTTCCTCTCTCTCTCTCTCTCTCTCTCTCTCTCTCTCTCTCTCTCTCTCTCTCTCTCTCTCTCTCTCTCTCTCTCTCTCTCTCTCTCTCTCTCTCTCTCTCTTCCCTTTCAGAACTCTTGATTGAGTTTAGATCAAATGTCAAACACTGGAGCTACAAAGAGAGAGAGAAAGAGGGTGGATAGATAGGAGAGAGAGAGAGAGAGAGAGAGAGAGAGAGAGAGAGAGAGAGAGAGAGAGAGAGAGAGAGAGAGAGAGAGAGAGAGAGAGAGAGAGAGAGAAAGAAAGAAAGAAAGAAAGAAAGAGAGAAAGAAAGAGAGAGAGAGAGGGGGGGTGGAAGGAGAAGGGAGAGAGAAAAAATTGTGAAATATTTGTGTTGTTATCGCAGTTATCTTGTCTCCTTTTCCTTCCTGCCCCTCCTCTCCTCTTCCTTCTTCTTCCCTTTCCATCTTCACTTCCTCCTGCTCCTCTTCCTCTCCTTTCCTCTTCATATTTCTCTTCTCCATCTTTCCTCCACCGCCTTCTTTTATCCTACATCTTTTTATTCACATTTCATCAAAACCAAATTTAATTACTCGAAATGTCACGTGACTAATATGTCGCCTTTGCTTATTCATTTTTTTCTTTTAATGTTATTTGCTTTTCATTAGAAACTTGAATAGAAAAAAATGTCAAGATTCCTTAGCAATTTTCTGTCTTTTAATTGACCTTTTCTTTATTATCTTTCCTTCTGGTTTATTATTATCTATCATTGCTGTTATTTTTTGTTGTTTGGATAATCATGACTTTTATTAGCATTACAACTAATTTCTTTTTTCGCTAATGGTATTTATATTGATATTATTATCATTATCATTAGTGTTTTGATAATTGTCATCGCTTTTATTATCATTATGA
>NC_091574.1:26652189-26654689 GCF_042767895.1 Penaeus vannamei | reverse complement strand
TTTTGAAAATTAGGTCTCCAGATCATTTTCAAAACGTTGTCTCTAATTAGGTTTCCAGACTCCTAGGTATCGTTCTTTTTTTAACACTTGATTTTGAAGTTGAATGAATTATTCAATAGTTCAAAACATTCTCTCTCTCTCTCTCTCTCTCTCTGTGTGTGTGTGTGTGTGTGTGTATGTGTGTGAAAAAGGTTAAACACTACCGAGTTGATACTATGTGGGCTTTTCTACCATATCTGAAAATCTTTTAGAATTACTTCGAGCCTGAAGAGCCCCAAGATGCAATCTATGAATTAATTTGTGGTGCAACTGTTGCATTTATAGTGTTAACAGTTAACACCTTAAAAGATGGTTGCGGGGCCCTTGCTTTTGGTGGGTCTCAAAGCTTCGTCCAAGTCAGCCTTAAGACTTCTTCCTCTTCCCCCACAAACCTCCTCTTCCTCTTCCTCCCTTCTTCATCAGCAAACTTAGCTAACTGTTAAGGCATTTTGGGTGACCGTACTTAATTTGCATTTAAGGGTTCTCTAAACAATATGTATATTTTGTGAAGTAATTAATTAGGATATTGCGGGACTGACACCTAGTTCCACTGGCTCATATGACGAAGAGATTGTTTTTACAAAAGTTTGCCGAGCTCTGATAAATTCTAATGAACAATGTGTTACACATTATGAATTACTGTAAAATGGGAAACCCCAAGCAGTACTTTCTATTAATCTCATTTGTAATTTTATTTAATGGCCATATATATACTTCAATTTTGACCACTTCATCCCTAAGTGATATATCCCAGCCTGACCAATGAACGGAGATGGTAAAGAGAGGCCTAGTCCAAAACAAAATAACAGTTTGCTTAGTATCTCTAATACCTTCAATTTATCAAATATCTTTCAAGACAAAAATGGAGGTGGAAGATCATCAAAGACAGACGGAAATGATGAATGCGAAGGCAAGAATGGACGATGCGTGAAAGAATGGAAATGCGAAGAAAAAAACGTCCTCAAGAAGGTTGAATGTAGCGGGAAGAATAGAGTGTGCTGCCGCAAAGGTGAGTGTCAGACTCTTATTGGTTTTGGTTGATTTTGTCCCTTTTTATCTATCAAAATGTTTAAAAGAAGAAATATGTCAAATGTTCCAATTCTGCCAGTGAAACCATAGGGGATATGCACACTGAGCATTAAATTGAAGTAGCAAGAATTCATCTAGAAACAATGTCTAAAATCAGTGATATCTCCCAATTAGATGGAAGATCTTCAAAGACAGACGGAAATGATGCATGCGAAGACAAGAATGGAAGATGCGTGAAAGAACAGAAATGCGAAGAAAAGGATATAATCAAGAAAACTGAATGCAGCGGACAGAATAGAGTGTGCTGTCGCCAGGGTAAGTATCGACTTTTTCAATTTTGACCAGTAAACCTTTACACATACCCAAGAATTATATCCCAGACTGAGGAACGAACCAAGGTAGCAAACAAGGAACAAATCTACTGCAAAACAGAAAACATTTGATCAATATCACCAATGTTCTCAATTGATATCACAGGAGGTAAACGAAAATCTAAGAGCGACGGAAATGCTGAGTGTGAGAGTAACGCCGGGAGATGTGTGAAGAAATGGAAATGTGGCAGGGATAATATCCTGAAGAAGATCGAGTGCAGCAGGAATAATGAAGTGTGCTGTGGTCAAGGTAAGTGTCAAGTCCCCACTTTTCTGCCTGATCTCGTCCCAGGTACAAAAAGTCAGGTAGTCCCTCTTCCGGTTACCCTGTTGATCCCATAAATGAAAATGGCTTTTGTCCAAGGGTATTCTGATAGGTGTTAATGATAAATAACTATTTATTATCTTAAAATAAGGTAATTACAACAATGTTAAATATATTATATATTATATTATGTATCTGGCTATACCTGATATCTCATTGTTCACACTCAATGGCTGAATGTTGCATCATTAGCTTCTGCCGTGACTTAGTCATTCTGTGTGAAATGTTATGGTGTTTTTTACAGTGCATTTTCATTGCAAATTATTCAGTAAAAACAATGGTAATAACTAATAAAGAAACGGATCAAATAAATAAAGAAAATAAAGTTACAGAGGGAAGGTTTACCTGACTTTTTAGGATTTTCATTAAGATGAAGTGGAGTTACTTTGTTAAACCACCTTGATTTTGTCGGATTTTTATTTCACTTATTTATTTATTCTTAATCAGTTCTTGTTGTGTTTTATGATTATCTCAAATGTTTCAAAATACCTTTTAAATTATCAATGAATTATATCCCAGACTGAACTGTGAACCTAGTTGGTAAATAGGGAACAAGTCTAATAGAACAATTAATTACTATGACTAATTTACCCAAATTGTCAACAGTCACAGGAAATAAAAGAAATTCAAAAATCGACGGAAGTACCGAGTGTCAGAATAACGAAGGGAAATGTGTGAGGAAAGTGCAATGCAACGAGAAAGACGTCCTCAAGATGTTTGAGTGCAGTGGAAAGAA
>NC_091574.1:26604689-26607189 GCF_042767895.1 Penaeus vannamei | reverse complement strand
ATGAGGAAGCGGGATTAGTTCACAAAATCCTCACTTGTCAATCTGTTTGACATTAATTTCCAAAGGAACAATAGTCACCCCTTCCCTAAGCTCCAGCCCCGTTCGGCTGAAATTCCCCACGGTGGCACTTGCTTCTTTTGTGGAACCCTCAGATCGATTCGCCTCGAGCGGGGAATCCCCATTCAGCGACACGTGATAGGTTTAAGCGCCTCTGGAAGCGACACGGCGACTGGCAGTAAAATGGCATAATCTAGGAGCTACTCGTTCCTGCAGGGTTTCCTTTTCGTCGGGACAGGCGAGATCCTCTAGGTTTCACGGGCTATTCATACGGACGCAGAGATATATTGTATATGTATTTATATGTCAAGGTTTCTTTTAATCAGATGTATGTGCATATGGTCCTTGGGTGATTAACTGATTCAAGAATATAAATGACCAAGTTGCTCCGTCAACATATTCAGAAATATATGCAGGAAAAATCTGAGAGCGGTGAAAAAACACCTGAACAGCCGTATCACAGCAGGACAGCCATATCACACCAGGACAGCCATATTATTCCAGGTCAGCCGTATCACTACAGGAAAGTGTGTGTGTGTGTGTGTGTGTGTTTATATATATATACATGTATATATAAATATATATAAATGTATGTATACATATATACATACATACATATATACATACTTACATACATATATACATACATACATACATACATATATATATATATATATATATATATATATATATATATATATATATATATATATATATATATATATATATATATGAGGGACGGGTAGTTTGTGTGTGTGTAGGAGTTAACAAATATGCATTGCACCAATATATAGTAAAGTGGTGATAGGTAATCATTTAAAGTTATTTTGAACTTTTCCCTTTGACTGCATCGCAATTCAATATCAGACCGAAACAAAGTCGACGACTGATCCTCTCATCAAACGAAAGAGGAAATGGGGAGTAATGACTGAAAGAGGGAGGAAAGGGAGGGGAGGGGGGGAGGGGGATTGTAGGTAGAGCATATAGAAAAGATTTTTTTCTCTCTCTTTTCCACGCAAATGGAATTCAGCTCCAAGAGTAAAGGAGAGGCTTTATATTTCCGTGTTATAGAACTGCCAGTCACGCCAAAAAAAAAAAAAAAAAAAAAAAAAAAAGCAAGCACAAACACAGTAGTGTATTGTATACATATACATATGTATATAATATACTGCTTAAGTAGGGCTGTGGTGTTAGCTGTGTAAATTATTTCACCATAGCGTAGTCTTGTAACTTTAAAATGCATATCAGACATCATTGCCATCAAACCTATGATTTCCAGATCATTCTTGATGTAATTGTGAAGTCCTCTAATGACTTAGTATTTTTAAATAACATGAATCCATTATATTACAATATTATGAGGTAGCATGTGGTGAGAGGTCAAGCCAAACATCGGCTGAAACAACAATTTATTTAACATAAAATGCAGCCTTATGTATTTCGAATTATGTATCTCTGTTGAGGCTAAGGTCACTGGAATGTATATACTATGTGGGCCGACGCGCAGGTCTCGGTGTTCCTCCCACGAGCGCCGGGCGGTCAGTGCTGCCGACGCAGGGCGAACGTCTCTCCAGACGGGGAAGGCGCTCCTGCCCAAATAATCCTGGGGCGGTTACGAGTGGCGGTTCGGAATTTAGGCGGTCGTTTACTACAGGGTCACTCTGGAGCCAGGGAGGCGCTCGGCCCATCTCTGGCTCCTCGCGAAAGGTCTGGCTGATCTGACCAAACCACGACTTCCTAAGGCAGAGGTCGGCAACCTTTGGCACGAGTGCCAGACTTGGCAGGCGTTTCCTATTAAAAAAAGGCTTTCCCACCTAAAAAGGATGTGGCCCTGAGGACCCGGCCCTGTTCTTTGCCCCGGGGCCCTGGCCGCCTGACGGCGTGTATAAATAAATAAATAAATAAATGAATAAATAAATAAATATAAATATATATATATATATATATATATATATATATATATATATATATATATATATGTGTGTGTGTGTGTGTGTGTGTGTGTGTGTGTGTGTGTGTGTGTGTGTGTGTGTGTGTGTGTGTGTGTGTGTATTATATTTTCTATCTATCTATCTGTCTATCTGTCCCTCGTGCTCATGCTATCACCCAGGTTCGAGGAGCCTTATAGAATTATCAATGTTAGAAATAACAAACCCTTTGCAAATGTCTCATTACCTCCTCCCAGTCTTGGTTTCACCTTTGATACCCTGAAGACAGCCAATAAACACTACGAAGACGAAATTGACAGACAAAACCCTGCGACGGTGATATGTCTTCCCAGCAGATGACGGCCTTTCTGCTCCTCCTCTCGCTTCTTAGCTTGTCCGGCACTTCGCTTCCGCCGAACTGCCTTGTGCACCTTCTCTTCTCGGGGACATTGGAACAGGCTCATTCGCAGGAAATGGCAAGGAGGTAAACATCGATCTTAACATACTTTCCTCCT
>NC_091574.1:26547189-26549689 GCF_042767895.1 Penaeus vannamei | reverse complement strand
CTCTCTCTCTCTCTCCTTTTCTCTCTCTCTCTCTCTCTCTCTCTCTCTCTCTCTTCTCTCTCTCTCCCTCCCTCTCTCTTCTCTCTCTTTGTCACTTTCTCTACTTCACATTTGTTTTCTTTATCTCCTTTTTCCCCCCCTTCCCTCTTCTCCTTCGATATATAAACGTAAAATGATCGCCCGCAAATACTCCTAATTGCGTTATTTTGTTATGTCAATAAAGATAATGCATAAAGTTTAATGTATATTGAAAGCTTCTCTGCAGTATTTGTGTCTGACCAATTACATATTGTTAATTTATTTACATTAAAAGCCATGGCGTTCACACTATTTATTCATCATTTATTTCTAAGGGATTTTGACAATATGACTCTCGGTCTTTTCAAATCAGAGAGAGATAGATAGAGAGAGAGAGAGAGAGAGAGAGAGAGAGAGAGAGAGAGAGAGAGAGAGAGAGAGAGAGAGAGAGAGAGAGAGAGAGAGACAGACAGAGAGAGACAGACAGACAGACAGAGAGAGCAGGGGAGACAGAGAGAGAGAGAGAGAGAGAGAGAGAGAGAGAGAGAGAGAGAGAGAGAGAGAGAGAGAGAGAGAGAGAGAGAGAGAGAGAGAGAGAGAGAGAGAGAAGGAAAATTAGAAAACAAGAGAGTGAGAGCGATCGCATGAAAGAGGGAGAAAGAGAGAGACGAAAAGAAATGAGAAAAGTACAGTCGGCGAAGGTCAGGAGAAAGCGAAGGGGGATTAGAGACGAGAAAAAGGGCCAAAGAAAGGAGAGGGAAACAAAGGGGAGGAAGAGAAAGCCGGGCGAAGGAAGGGTCGTGGCTGAAGGAAGACCAAGCAACATCAGAGCAAATGATCGTGCAACTGAACGGAGCTCTGTGGCTGTTATGCCGCCGCTGAACATGAAATATTTTCCGATGAAAATGGCGATAGATTATTCATTTGCGAAGACTCTGCATAATGAATATTCTCTTTTTGTTGAGATGTAACAAGAGCTTGTGGTGGTTATTAATGACCTTAATTTTATCATATACTGTGTCATATTTTTGGGTTATTTGTGTTCACTTTTCTGAACGTTACTTGTTTGATGGTCCTGATATCCAGACCAAAATTTTAACGAGTTGTTTGTTTATGCATCTATGAATATTTACTTTATAATTTGTTTATCTTCTAACTTAGTCTTCAATTTGAGTTTAAAGCCTTAAATACAGGATCTTAAACTCTCGGTAAAACTTGCATCTTGAATCCCAGGAATCGACCTCACGTTGCAGCTTTTGCAACGATAAGTCAAAGATGAAAAGTGTAACATGTAATTCATTCTTCTTAGGTTTCATTTAACCTCCGAGTCTTAACGCATTTGCTGAAGAGATAATGAGGCGAAAGAAGAAGTGGAATTAAAGAAGGGGATTTACTCCAGCCGTGCAACTTGAAACCCAACATAAATCGACATCAATCAAGAGAGAAAAAAAAGCGGAGTCGAGTCCCCTCCGGCGAGCGCACGGACGCGTGGAGGACAAGCTGAGGCCACATGATGCATCGTCCTGCACAATCTATCTATCACTTGTTATCCCTGGCTTGGCAGGCCTTCTCAACCCCTCTCCCCCAAGCCAACACCGCCCCTCCTCCTCACCCTCCCTCAGCCAAACCCCCCTCCGGCCTCCCATCCCCCCTTTACCCACCCACCCCCAGCCCCTCCACTTACGCCGCCCTCCCTCCGATGCCCCGTGATCAATGTGGGCGGCGCGGCGATACGCTCCAGGACTTCCAAGGGCTTATAAAACATGCTCATCTGGATGATCCATTGCCCTCCTCCTAAGCTTCTGCGCCTTCTTCGGTGACCATTCGCCCTCCAGCCAACGAGACGACCCCCGACGACCCTATATTCCTACATACCCTTCCTCATCTGAACTTTTATCCCTCCCCTTGTATTTCTTACGGATCAGCATTCGCTCGCCCTCCCCTGATTACTTATACCTTATATCGCGACACAATAGAAGACTCCCTTGACGTAGAGGGAGAGAGAGAGAGAGTGATTAATAAAAACCGAATGAAAACGTTTCCTAATCTGCATCCCGGCTTTGGTTAGGCTTAGGCGGAACGCAGCCGGGAACAGCGCCGTCGGAGGAGAGGGTCGCTCGGCCTGGGAGAAGGGAGAAGAAACTGCAATGGGGTTGAGATAGATAGATACACAGATTGATAGGTAGATGGATTGGATAGATAGAGAGAGAGAATGAGAAACAAAGATAGAAAGATAAGTAGATGAATAGATAGACAGAGAGAGCGAGAAAAGGGGATATAGATAGATAGATAGGAAGGTAGGTAGGTAGATAGATAGAAAGATAGATTCATATATATATATATATGTATATTTATATTTATATATATATATATATATATATATACATATATATATATATATATATATATATATATATATATATATATATAGAGAGAGAGAGAGAGAGAGAGAGAGAGAGAGAGAGAGAGAGAGAGAGAGAGA
>NC_091574.1:26532189-26534689 GCF_042767895.1 Penaeus vannamei | reverse complement strand
TTGTGGTTTCAGTATATCCTTTTTCTTTATGTTTGTGGGTTCAGTATATCCTTTTTCTTTATGTTTGTGGGTTCAGTATATCCTTTTTCTTTATGTTTGTGGGTTCAATAAATCCTAACCTGGGGCTGTATTAGTGCCTAAAAACACACTAGTTATCGTATTCATTAATACGATATATTAGAAATATGAAGAAATGTTATCTAGACGAATTTCCATGGCCCTATCCCTTTTTAATACATTCATGAATAGATTACTGAATGAATAAGTACTGAAACAGGATTAACTCATGCCTGAAAAGGAACCATGATATAAGAAATTCGAAGTCACGTCTCAGTTACATCCGATACTAAGAAATAAGTATATATTCAGCGTGCAGTCAGATTCATTAATAAGACAGGATGTATATGGGGTAGAAAAAAATGCAATAACATTAGTATCAATTGCTAGTGTCAACAAGAAATTGTTGTACGGGAAGTCATAGTAAACATCTTTCTAATATCTTATTTCCGTTGACAAAATCTGAGATGCTCTGAGGTGTCGCAGACGAACACCTCAGGCACTTCGTCGTGACAGAAAAGTGCCATATTACTGCTTCGGTGTCAAAGGTTTGCCTCCACACTTTTCTTGAGAATTGTACCCAAGGTGACGGCTGTCAATTTATTATGGAATTGTTTTACACGATTAATCATTCTTTTATTGGTATATTCTCTCTTTCTATCTATCTTTCTCTCTTTCTTTTTCTCTTTCTCCCTCTCAATCTCTCTCTCCCTCCCTCCCTCTCTCTCTCTCTCTCTCTCTCTCTCTCTCTCTCTCTCTCTCTCTCTCTCTCTCTCTCTCTCTCTCTCTCTCTCTCTCTCTCTCTCTCTTTCTCTCTCTCTCTCTCTCTCTCTCTCCTCCCTCCCTCCTTCCCTCCTTCCCTCCCTCCCTCCCTCCTTCCCTCCCTCCCAGCGTGTGCTTGTGTTTCTGTTTCTGTTTTTGCTTGCGATTGTGACCAGCAAGCAACACAAAACGTCGGCGAGAGGTGAACACAATACCAGCGCCACATCACAGTATAACAATACGTCGTCGGCATAAAATCTGATTGCATATCAAAGGCTAAACTGAATAATAAGTGACGCTGGTTTTCAGAGCGCGTGAGAAGGCGAATAAAAATTGATGGAAAATGCATGCAGATTCATATGCACTGAAAATTCAATATGAAGAAAGAAAGAGAGAAAAAACATATCAAGCCGTCGATCACGCATGCAACGATTAAAGCAACTCTTCTAAATGAAAAGAAAGAAAAGAAAAAGAGAGAAAGAAAATAGCTGACAAGGGAGCTCTCGTGAATGGATGATTGATTAAAAACAAACTAGCACCTGATCTGTTTGGGTCGTTTGGGCTGCTTGCTTGAGTTGGTCTTCGCGGTCGTCTGATCCGAATGAGCCGGCTTGTTTAGTTTGATTGGTGTGTCTGTTTGTCTTTTGGTCTTTTTGTTTGCTTGATTGGTAGGTCTGGTTTGTCGGGTCTGCCGTTATTATTATTGTCATTGCCACCGTTTTCTTCTTTTTCTTCGTCTTCTTTTTGTTCTTGCTGTTGCTCTTCTTCTAGTTCTTCTCCTTCCTCTTCGTCATCTTGTTTTGTTTTTCTTCTCCTTCCTCACTGTCTTCTTGTTCTTGTTGTTCTTCTTCTCTCCTCTATGCCTTCTTGTTGTTGTTTTTCTTCTTCTTCAGTTTCTTCCTCTCCGTTTGTTTGTTTTTGTTTTTCTTCTTCTTCAGTTTCTTCCTCTCCGTTTGTTTGTTTTTGTTTTTCATCCTTCCTCTCCGCCTTGTTTTTCTTTCTTTCTTTCTTTTTCTTCATCATCTCCGCGTCCTCGTCCTTTTCCTCCTTCTCTGGTACACTTTCCCTTGCGCCCACCTGTCCTTCCCCAGCGGCGTCCCCGACCAAGCCGACCACCCAAGCGACCCTGGCTGAACCGCGCGCCCGGAAACTCACCAAAGACGTAAAACTCTCACGAGACACATCTAACAGAGAGCGATGTATCGATAATCGGTCTGGTTTATTTCCTGTTCATTTTCTGGTCGCTGGCAAACACCCGGCAGTGCTCATGTAGGCATCCATAAATGGTGCCGCCTGACGAGCGCCGCACTTGCCTTTACAAGCACAATCAGCGTCAGAAATGAACACAGGCATGCATTAAAAAAGGACACATGGCATTGTAATTGTTTACACACCCACGATCTACACAATATGAGGGCGGAAAGTGGTTTAAACGCTATCTGTTCATTGGCGGTACAAGAGCATGCGTCAGGATGAAATATGGATAGAGTCAAAACGCAGATTAACTCTTTGTATTTTTGTCTTTCTTTTTCATATACACTTGTAGTTATCAATTATAGATTAATGAGAATAATGATAAGTAATATTGATCCTACTACAAATTATAATAATAATGATAATGATGGTAATGATGATAATAATGACAACAAACAGTAATAATAATAATAATATCAATAATAAT
>NC_091574.1:26524689-26527189 GCF_042767895.1 Penaeus vannamei | reverse complement strand
TGCACGCCGCCACCTACAGGTAAGGAGGGAGACGGGGGGTGGGAGATCAGGGGAGAGATAGATAGATAGAGAGAGAGAGAGGGGGTGGGTGGGGGGGGTTGTAGAGAGAGAGAGAAAACGAGACAGGCAGATATATATATAGAGGGGTGGGGGGGGAAGGAGATGTATAGAAAGATAGATAGATAGACTGAGAGAGAGAGAAATAGAGAGATAGAGATAGATAGATAGACAGATAGGTAGAAAGAGAGAGAAAGAGATAGATGAATATATAGATAGACATATAAGATGGATAGATAGAGAGAGGTAGGGAGAGAGAGAGGGGAGAGCGAGAGAGAGAGAGAGAGAGAGAGAGAGAGAGAGAGAGAGAGAGGGGGGGGGCAGAGAGAGAAATAGATAGATAGATAGAGAAAGAGGGGGGAGAGCAGCTAGCGTGTTGACACATAAAAGCACTCTTCATAATATCTTTGATGAAAAGATTTAAATGACATTTTTTTGACATTATTATGAACGTTCATTTATTAATTCAACCGTTTTGATGTGCTTGAAAAAAAATGTATATTGCCTTCAATTAATTACAGTTTTTTTATATCAAACTTCCGCATTTACTTTATTTGAATTAATAAAGTGATGAGAACGGAAACGGATCACCATAATGATTCTCCAGAAATTAAATTTAGCTTTTTATTAATGTCACCGACCGGCTGATATTAATTAATTTAAGTTTTAAAGCTGTCGATATTGTTCTCGTTATTATGATCATATTATCAGTTCCATTGTCATGATAATGATGATAGGAGTAGCATTATTAGTTATTGATGATAAGATTGATGGTAGTAATGATAATAGCAATAATAAGGATGATGATAATTATAACATTAACAACAATAGTAATTATGATAATAATACTGCTATTACTAGCAATATTATCAATATTAATATAGCAAAGATGATACGGATAATAATAATAATAATAATAAAAGCTACCCTTATTGTCAAGGCAATAGGAGTAACTGCAGTCATTAAAAAAAAAATCCTGGATCCGGACGATGATCCGGATCACCACCAAACTTTAGTAGTCTCTACGTTGGGCTAAGACACACCTCTGCTAAAACATTCATAAAGATTTGTCCATAACTTTTTGAGTTATCCTGCTAACCATCCAACTAACCAACCCACAAACAAATAAAATAATTAGCCACTACTAAAAACAACCCCATGGCGGAGGTAGCGATGATAACAATGATGCCAATGATAGTGATAATAATAACAATAGTTATGATAATGATAATACTTACGCCGTACTTTCCCCTAAGGTGTCTTGCGACCAACAGCGTGGGAACAGTGACCTCGCGCCCCGTCTCGGTCACGGCCGGTAAGTCACCCGCGGATTTTTTCCTTCTATTTCTTTCTCTCTCTCTCTTGAATTATATATATATATATATATATATATATATATATATATATATATATATATATATATATATATATATATATATATATATATATATATGCAGCTAGGTGTTGAAATGGGCCTTGAACAGGTGAAGAGAAGGTGCAAGATGTGTTCCTCGCCAGTTTCCCCTTGGTAGGCAAGCACGATGGAGACTGCATTGTGTTCTGGTAGAGGAATACTCAGCAGGTATTCCGCTCTGCTGTTTGTGTCTCCTGTTGAATACACTGACTCGAGGACCGCTGGCAGTAGCAATTGTGTGAGATCTTGCTGGTGACACGGAGCCCTGTCACGTCCCGTCGTTGCATTAGTAGCTGTTTCTTATACATGGATGTTTTTCCTGATGATTTAACATTTTTTGTTCTGTTTTGCAAAAAGGGATGTTCGGCGATGTCACCAGGGAAGCGGACTGTATTCCATCGGACTCTGAAGTACGCGAGATCCTCTTCGTGGCTCCCAGCTTCCATGCCGCGGTCTTTGCCACTCGTTCCGTGCGTTGAGTGAGATAAGTCGAGGCCAAAGATTGAGGTGGAGCTTCTTGGTATTACGTTTTAGGATGGACGATGGTGCAATGGGTCCTATCCTATGAGATGTCAGCATCACTTGAGTTTTCTAAAGGGCCAAGCGGTTGTCATGTGCATCTTATTATTTATCCTTTTGATGGTGACCAATTGGTGTCCGCGATCGAAGGGGATTGTGAAAGTGACATCATCTGCATGTGCTGCTGATACTGTGAGGAGGCAGGTTCCAAGGGGGCGGCCCGAGGACACCCCTGTGTATAGCAGCTTGGATTAGAAATTAATCTAATTTGTGGCTGTTCGTTGTTCCGAGAGTTTTGTGCCTTCAAGATAGCTCTCCAGAAGCAGCAGCAGGCCAGCATGTATCCTGGAGTTCTCGAGCTTTGCCCAGTATGCCACACCCAAACAAGTAGCGTGTTCTAGTTGGAGTGTACCGGGAGGACGATCCAACCCACACTGCTTCCCCTCCAAATTTCATCTACATCCGGGAATGCCGCCACTTCTCCGGAGACGATGGATTCACCAACTTCTC
>NC_091574.1:26512189-26517189 GCF_042767895.1 Penaeus vannamei | reverse complement strand
CCTCTGAAACATAATTACAACCATTGCTGACGTCAGGAAACTCACCTCATAATTTATTAAACTGAAGCAAGCGCCATCAACTTCCAACATATAATTCTTGTAAACCTATTACGTTAATTGCATATATTGCTGTCGGTTTATACAATTTTTCATATAACCTTACCGAGGTTAAGATTTTGATCAGATTACATCACAATGGTTAGTCTGGTCTACTGTGTTTAAGTTTTCATGTTAGAATATACCGTTCGTACGAATTTGTATTTCACGAGAGAGGTGGGAGGGAGGGAGGGAGGGGAGAGGGAGAGGGAGAGGGAGAGGGAGAGGGAGAGGAAGGGAGGGAGGGGAGAGGGAGGGAGGAGGGAGGGAGGAGAGAGGAAGGGAGGGAGGGAGGGAGGGGAGAGGGAGGGAGGGAGGGAGGGGAGAGGGAGGGAGGGGAGAGGGAGGGGGAGAGGAGAGGGAGGGAGGGAGGGGAGAGGGAGGGAGGGAGGGAGGAGAGAGGGAGGGAGGGAGGGAGGGAGGAGAGAGGGAGGGAGGGGAGAGGGAGGGAGGGAGGGAGGAGAGAGGGAGGGAGGGAGGGAGGGGAGAGGGAGGGAGGGAGGGGAGAGGGAGGGGAGAGGGAGGGAGGGAGGGGAGAGGGAGGGAGGGAGGGGAGAGGGAGGGAAGGAGGAAGGGAGAGAGAGAGAGAGAGAGAGAGAGTGAGAGTGTGTGTGTTGAAAAAGGTAATGTTACCAGGAGTATAAATATGTCAGAAGGCTGCCACCCTTTAAACCTCCTTCGCAATATGATTTTTGTAAAGATAAAGGGATACGCTATGTAAGTGAATCACCTTTCATATCACTGCAAAGCAACGAAATTTCATTACATTCGCTTTCATGAGGATGAGTTTACTATGTAATACAAAATTCAGTGACCAGTGACTCATAGACCGTACAGAAGAGGAGAGGAAAACAGAAAAAAAATGGAAAAGCAATAGAAAGAAAGGAAATTAATAAAGAGAGGAGAGAGAGACACACGAAAAAGGAAGGAAACAGACACACAGGCAGCGCACGTCCACATAAAGACAGAGGAGGATAAGGCAAATAGACAGATAGATAGGTAAATAGATATATAGATAGAATGATAGGTAAATAGAGAGATAAACTGAAAGATAGCTAGATAGGTAAATGGAGAGATAGATAGATTGGTAAATTAGATAAATAGATAGAAAGACAGATAGGTAGATATATAGGTAAAATGATGGATAGATAGATAGACTGACAGATAAATAAATAGTAGAAAGAAATAAGGGAAATTACGATTGTTGTTTGAGGTAGAGGAAAGTAAAAAATATGATTAGAGAGCGGGAAAAGAGAGAGAGAGAGAGAGAGAGAGAGAGAGAGAGAGAGAGAGAGAGAGAGAGAGAGAGAGAGAGAGAGAGAGAGAGAGAGAGAGAGAGAGAGAGGGAAAAAAAGAGAGCACGAGAGAGAAACCCCTATACTTTCCTAAATAAAAGTAAAAAAATTACCTTATTACCCAGTCAATACACACACAGGGCGCTCTCCCTCCCCTGATCCAAAACGAAATTCCCAGCAAAGGAATGAAAACCGAAGAAAGGGTGAAAACAGAACGAAAAGAAGCAGAAAATAAATCAAAATTCCCAGCAGAGAAATGAAAATAGAAGAAAGTGTGAAAACAGAACGAAGAGAGAAAAAAAAAACTTGAAATTCCCAGTACGGAAATTAAAATCGAAGAATGAAAACAAAACGAAAAGAAGAAGAAGAAGAAAAAAAACGAAATTCCCAGTAGGGGAATGAAAGCCGAAGAAAGGGTGAAAACAAAACGAAAAGAAGAAGAAAAAAAAAAAACTCAAAATTCCCAGTAGGGGAAATAAGAAAACAAAACGAAAAAAAAATCTAAATTCCCAGCAGGGGAAATAAGAAAACAAAACGAAAAAAAAACCTCTAAATTGCCAGTAGGGGAATGAAAACCGAACAAAAGGTGAAAACAGAAGGCAAAGAAGCAGAAAAAAAAAGTCGAAATTCCCAACACAGGAAGGGAAACAGATGAAAATATGAAAACAAAACGAAAAGAAAAAAAAGCTCGAAATTCCCAGCAAAGGAATGAAAACCGAAAAAAAATGAAAACAGAACGAAAAACAACAACTAAACTAGCACAGGCGAACCTACAGCTCTTCGCCAGTCATTACCTACTCGGCCGCTGTTGCTTCGCCTTGCAGCGAGGGCGCGGGTGGGGCCTTCCCTCAAGCGGCGCCTCAATCAATAGGGAAACAATGCTCATCACGAGGATTCAGCGCTTGGAAGTACATGCAGTGCATCTGTTGCCTTTCAGTCGCCGCTTTGTTGGGGAAAGAGTTTGAGGGAAGTCTGCCGGTAATGGGGCTTAAGCTGGTAATGGGGCTTCAGCTGGTAATAGGGCCTTAGCTGGGAATGGGGCTTCAGCTGGTAATAGGGCCTTAGCTGGTAATGGGGCCTCAGCTGGTAATGGGGCTTCAGCTGGTAATGGGGCTTCAGCTGGTAATAGGGCCTTAGCTGGTAATGGGGCTTCAGCTGGTAATGGGGCCTCAGCTGGTAATGGGGCTTCAGCTGGTAATGGGGCTTCAGCTGGTAATGGGGCTTCAGCTGGTAATGGGGCTTCAGCTGGTAATGGGGCTTCAGCTGGTAATGGGGCCTCAGCTGGTAATGGGGCTTAAGCTGGTAATGGGGCTTCAGCTGGTAATGGGGCTTCAGCTGGTAATGGGGCTTCAGCTGGTAATGGGGCTTCAGCTGGTAATGGGGCCTCAGCTGGTAATGGGGCTTAAGCTGGTAATGGGGCTTCAGCTGGTAATGGGGCCTCAGCTGGTAATGGGGCTTAAGCTGGTAATGGGGCTTAAGCTGGTAATGGGGCTTCAGCTGGTAATGGGGCTTCAGCTGGTAATGGGGCCTCAGCTGGTAATGGGGCTTCAGCTGGTAATGGGGCTTCAGCTGGTAATGGGGCTTCAGCTGGTAATGGGGCTTCAGCTGGTAATGGGGCTTCAGCTGGTAATGGGGCCTCAGCTGGTAATGGGGCTTAAGCTGGTAATGGGGCTTCAGCTGGTAATGGGGCCTCAGCTGGTAATGGGGCTTCAGCTGGTAATGGGGCTTCAGCTGGTAATGGGGCTTCAGCTGGTAATGGGGCCTCAGCTGGTAATGGGGCTTAAGCTGGTAATGGGGCTTCAGCTGGTAATGGGGCCTCAGCTGGTAATGGGGCTTAAGCTGGTAATGGGGCTTAAGCTGGTAATGGGGCTTCAGCTGGTAATGGGGCTTCAGCTGGTAATGGGGCCTCAGCTGGTAATGGGGCTTCAGCTGGTAATGGGGCTTCAGCTGGTAATGGGGCTTCAGCTGGTAATGGGGCTTCAGCTGGTAATGGGGCTTCAGCTGGTAATGGGGCTTCAGCTGGTAATGGGGCCTCAGCTGGTAATGGGGCTTAAGCTGGTAATGGGGCTTCAGCTGGTAATGGGGCCTCAGCTGGTAATGGGGCTTCAGCTGGTAATGGGGCTTCAGCTGGTAATGGGGCTTCAGCTGGTAATGGGGCTTCAGCTGGTAATGGGGCTTCAGCTGGTAATGGGGCCTCAGCTGGTAATGGGGCTTAAGCTGGTAATGGGGCCTCAGCTGGTAATGGGGCTTAAGCTGGTAATGGGGCCTCAGCTGGTAATGGGGCTTAAGCTGGTAATGGGGCTTCAGCTGGTAACTGTTTCAGTTGGTAACTAGGCTCCAGCTGGTAGTTGGGTTTCAGCTGGTAACCGGACCTCAGTTGGTAGCCTGACCTCAGCTGGTAACTGTTTTATCTGGTAACTAGGCTTCAGCTGGTAATCAGTCTCCAGCTGGTAGTCGGGCTTCAGCTGCCAATTAGGGCTTTAGTTGGCAATGTGATGGGACTGAGCATCTTTCGGTCTGTTGAGGGAAGTCGGTGTCCGTCCCGATGAGTGCCAAGTCGTTTGCGAGAGGTGATTTTGCGGTATTCATCACGGGAGATGAAAAGGCGTGTAGCCCGTCAATCGTGGTTGACTAATCGAATCATTTAAGGCTCATACACGTCCAGGATTTAGTCTAGTTCCTAGTTTTTGTTTTTCTTATTCTGTTTCGTACTTTTTCATTTTTCTTAACATCACGAGTATATTTTTTGGGACACATGGAAACGTAAAAAAAAATACAAAAGTTACATATTACCATCTGCATGAGCTTATCTCTCCTTATTCACCTATCCCTTTATTCATCAACTTATACATCTCACATTCTCAGGCCATTCACACTTCCTCTCGCATCCCCTGCCACCCTCTGGCCCCCCGCTCTGCCCGAAGGCTCCCATCGGCAGGTCCGAAAGCCTGCCCCGACGCCGCTAATGGCCAATCGATACAGCGTAAGGCATAACACAGATGGCGTGGTCAGGGTCGTTGCCGTTGGAATTTTCGGAATAAAGGAGAATCGTTTGCTGAAATAAGAGAGAGTGCAATGATGGTGTCGGTCAAAGAGACAACAGCTCTGACGAAACACTCCCGTAGCCGCGTCAGGACGAGTTCCGCCTCCACATCGGCGTCGGAGGAATCACCATGCCATCACACTCACTATGCTATTACACGCACCATGCCATCACACGCATCATTCTGCACCATACCATCACACACATTGTCATCACACTCACCATGCCATCACACGAACCATGCCGCACCATGCCACCACACACATTGCCATCACACTCACCATGCCATCACACTCACCATGCCATCACACGCATCATGCCGCACCATGCCACCACACACACTATGCCATTACACGCCCCATGCCATCACCATGCCGAAGCAGTGTCCGGCCGCCATTCCACTTACGACCGGCATCATCACCTCGCCATTAGAAGAAATGCACCAGACAGCTTGTATGACATCGCTCGTATGACATCGCTCGTATGACATCGCTTGTATGACATCGCTTGTATGACATCGCTCGTATGACATCGCTCGTATGACATCGCTCGTATGACATCGCTTG
>NC_091574.1:26452189-26454689 GCF_042767895.1 Penaeus vannamei | reverse complement strand
CAATATATCGTGACTCATCAACAACCACCAACACATTTCTACTTTACGCTCCGCCGACGAAAATGTAGAGCGGTGCTGAAGTCTACGGCCCAGTCACGCCACGTTTAACTACCTCCACAAGGCGTCCTCGATGGTGCGCGTGGTAAGATAAATCCCTAGTTTGTAAACGAAAAAAAAGAAAAGAAAAAAAAAGATAGATGCAAGGAAGGAAAGGGGGAAGAAAGTAAAAACGGAAAGGTGCCCATGTCAAAGATAAAGAATAGAAAAAGGGGGAGGACCGCCAAGCATAGGGTGGAAAACTGTAAAGGAAGAGGGAGGCACAAAACCAGCGAACGGAAGGGTTAAAAGTGAAGGACGAAAACAAAAAAGAAAAAAAATCAACATAGAAAATAGGAGGAAATACAGATAACCGTAAAGAATAGGTTATAGCGTAAAAAGAGGGAGAGGAACTACGAAAATGAAGACGGAAAAGAAGGAATATTCTTGTTTAGAGGAGAGAAAATGAAGCCCAGTGGAAACACGTTCTGTAAAGCAAAAGGATAAAAAGGAGAACGAAAAAGAACAAGAAGTAGTAGGAGAGGGTGAATAAATGAGGGTCACGGAGGCAGAAAGCATATGTAAAGGACTAAAACATAGATGCTGATGAAGGGGAGAGAGAATAAGGGAAAGCAAGAAAGAAATTTTGGATAGAGAAGCAAGCGAGATCATGTGAGGTGCACCGAACGAGGAAGAGGAGAGAAATAAGCAATTCTGAAAAAGAGCAAAGATTCAAAAGAAAAATAAGAAGGGAATAGTATTTCTTGAAGCCATTAGGAAGAGCAAAGAAAAGGGGGGGGGGGCGTTAGAGATAGGAGAAGAAACGGAGAAGAAAAGTAAAACGTCAAACTTTTTTCTTGTTTATTTGTATGTTTACCCGAACCTTTGTGTTTCAGCAATAGAGACTAAATAACAGGCAACACGCTGGAATAATGGCCTTGCTTTGGCCGGGGCGCGAGGGCGTGCTGAACGTCTCATGAACATGCAAGTAACTGCATCAGGAGCCATGAGAGGTAGTTATCACGGAGCTTACACGTATTAAGCAATTTTCCGAACGGCGTCTTACAGATACTTTCCTGATTTTCTTTCTTTCTTTCTTTTCATTTTTGATAAAGGTGGGATTTGGGGGAGGGGGGGGGAGGGGCGTGGTTGTGTTTCATTTTCGGGACATGGTTATGATATAATATCGCGACAGAATCGTGAACGTGTGTGAATTCTGAGAGGGCGATACACGAATTTTCGTTATGAAGGTTCCTAAAGACATGGAAGAGCGTGTTGTTATCTTGCGGAGAGGAGGAAGGGCAGGTCTGGGTATATTTTCTAAATTTCCATGGATCTTGTAGACGGTGCACAGCGCGTGTTGTGAAAGTGCAGTGAGTGTGGCTTGCGCGTATGGTGAACAAGGTGAGAATTGTTCCTGTTTGCAGGACCAGAATCCTTTGCAAATATTCGTGCAGGCTGGCAGGTCGTGGTGGCAGGAGGGGGAACACGCCAATAAATATGGAGATGAGGAGGCAGTGTGTAACACTTTAGTCCGCCTCTCACACCCGTTGGCCCGTGTTCACGTGTGTTCACCCGTCCTCGCTGCACGCTGCTGCGGCGGTTCATATGCGCGGCGTGGAACGGCGTGAGTCCTGTTTGTACATATATACACATATGTTCACACAATTCACAGATTCACACACACACACAAACACACACACACACAAACACACACACAAACAAGCAAACACAAACACAAACACACACACAAACACACATAAACACAAACACACACACACACACACACACACAAACACACACACACACGCACACACAAACACACAGACACACAAACACACATAAACACAAACACACACACGCACAAACACACACACACACACACACACACACAAACACAAACGCATGCACATATAACATCTGGTTAATCGCGATCTCATCCCAATCCGAACACCTCCTCTGCACATCCCTTCCAAACGAACTGAACGAAACCTATATCGGACACAACCGTAGACCGTGTATTCTCCGGCGTTCATCTCGCAGAAACGTTCATTGCACCCGTTCTTTCGGATGCTGTTGCTTTTTAATTAGTCCGCTTTTTTTTATTGTTTCAGGGTGATTATCATGCATTTTTAACGCTTTGTTTAGCACGACCTGGAAATAAAAGCAGCACTTGTATGTGTAGAGACAAAGGAGAGAAAGCGAAGGGGGCGTGTCTGGGTGAATGAGTGAGCGAATGGACTAGAGAAAGAGAGAACGAGATAGAGAGAGAGGGGGAGGGAGGCGAGAGAGGGAGAGAGAGAGAGAGAGAGAGAGAGAGAGAGAGAGAGAGAGAGAGAGAGAGAGAGAGAGAGAGAGAGAGAGAGAGAGAGAGAGAGAGAGAGAGAGGGGGGGGGGGGATAGACAGACAGATAGTTAGAGAGAGAGAGAGAGGGAGGGAAAGAGAGATGGGGAAGGAGAATTG
>NC_091574.1:26439689-26442189 GCF_042767895.1 Penaeus vannamei | reverse complement strand
CATCAGTCGTCTTACGGGTTTTTCGGGCTGAAGCGCAGGCGAGACACGACGACAAAAAAGACGGATGAGGAGCTACGGTTGGGATAATATTACGCTACATGCCGTTTGCTGACGGGATGGTGGCATGTCTATTTAGTTTTTTCTTCTCTTATTTATTGTATTTCTTCGCTTCCTAAATACGAGAACTGGCTCTGAGTTTGGAAGTGAGTTTAAAATATGAAGTGAAAATAGTTGATAGCTTCCGGGAGAAACTAAAATTCTTTCAATTAACTTGGTCAAAATCACCAGCAAGAAGAAGAGACAAAAGATGTGAAACTAATTTTAATAATCCTGTGCTAATTACTTACTGACTTGGAGTCCTTTCGGGGGCGTGTGTGTAAGAGGTAGGGAGAGGAAGACAAAGGGAAGAGGAAGAGAGGAAGAAGCAAAAAGAAGATAACGTAAGAGAATGACAGGAAGGGAGAAGAGACGTGACAAAGCGAAAGAGGAGAGGGAAAAGGGTGCAGAGGAGCGAATAAGGCAGCCATATAAACGACCATAAAACGAGAGGACCGGCAGACACACAGACAGACAGACAGACACGAAACGCAGACAGAGAGAGGGGCAGAAAGAGAGGAAGAGAAGAATTATGGCCTCGCATGCCTCACCTGTGTATAATTCCACGCCATTAGCACCGCCACACAACCCATCATGGGCGTGCTGTGAACATACAGGGACAGATGCAATATTGATGGCATTGTGGATATTGCGCTGAGTGAGATAGTGGTAGTTATGATGATTAGGGCGATTGTGATATCCAACCATAGTGTCGATAATATCCCCAATGCTAATGACGTCCCCGTAATAGCAGCATATAGATGGCGCCGTTTGTCGAAATAAAAGTGACATTAAAAACAATATCAAGGATAATTATTGAGCTAATTACAGTGCCGCTACAACTTTTGAAATAATTAATGGGTTCTGCCCGTAACGAAAAAGTAATACTGATAATAATGATAACAGTGAATGCAGCGCTGAGAAGCCAATATGTTTATTGTTGAAAATGAAAATGTTAGTAATAATATAAACGTTTTATGTATCAATGGTGAGAAATTGAAAAAAGCAGTAATAAAACTTATAAACAGGAAATATTCGCTAATACCATCGAGTGATGTAATAATGATAATGAAAGTGATGAAAACAGTAATCACAACAAAATTATAATAATGATGATGAAAATAATAATAATAATAAAATTAATGATAATGATAACAATAGTAATGATACTGATGATGATGATAGTAGTAATAAAGAAAATGATAATAGTAGTAATAAAGAAAAAATAATAACAATGATAATGATAATAATAATAACAATAATGATGATAATAATAATAGTATAGCAATAATGATGATTGCAATGATAGTAAAATAGTAATAATGATAATACTGATAATGACAATAATGATGATAATGATGATAATATTAGCAGTAGTAATAGTAATGATCATGATAGTAATGACAATTAATGATAGTGATTAAAATTATTTAAAAAATCATAATGATATTCGTAATGAATATAATGATTATGATAGAATGATGACAATAATGATAATGGTAATGATGATGACGATAACAATGAGTATGCGAATATTGATAATAATAAACATAGTAATGATAATAGAAATGATGATGATAATGATAACAACACTACTACTTATAATGGCAATGACAATGATAACATTAATGATAATAATAA
Source organism: Penaeus vannamei (assembly GCF_042767895.1). Taxonomy (NCBI): domain Eukaryota; kingdom Metazoa; phylum Arthropoda; class Malacostraca; order Decapoda; family Penaeidae; genus Penaeus; species Penaeus vannamei. Next base: position 26,440,452 of record NC_091574.1, on the reverse strand, counting down.
TATCATTAACAATATTATTATTATTATTATTATTATTATTATTATTATTACTATGGATAATAATAGCGTTGATGATAAAGATAATAGCAATAATAGTCATATTGAAAATATCAACAACAACAGTAATAAGAACGATAATAACGATAATGATAACCATTAATAAGAACTTGTAGACCCCCCGACCCCCCACCCCACCCCACCCCACCCTACCTCCGCACCCTCTACGATCAAAACAGCATTTTGATTGATTACATAAAATTCCACCCCAACGGAAGAAGCACATTGTCGCTAACACAAATATTACATCGGGAGAGACGGTAAGCATAATAGCATAATTCTCTCTGGTGCCAATTTGCATATTGCTTCTATCGAGGGAGGTAGGGCTTCCCGCATATTGAAATAGCCTTTTATGTTGATATGTGCGGTAATGTCGGCTTGGTTATTGATATAAAAGTGATAGTTATTGATATAAATATGATTGTTATTGATATAAAAGAGGGTGAGGATATGTATGGTGTGGGTGGTGTGTGGGTAAATGGCTATGGGGGGAATGGGAGCGAGCATGGTGTTTGCATGACGGTTTTATAAGGGTGGGGAAGGGGATGGTGGTGGTGTTGGTGGTGACTACGTATGGCAGTAATGGTGGTGATGTATATGTCGTAATTCTGCCTGTGTTTTTTTCGGTTCCTTCGTTGATTCATTTTGATATAAAGTGGGGTGATGATTAACAGGAAAATCAGAGAATCAGACACACACACACACA
>NC_091574.1:26422189-26424689 GCF_042767895.1 Penaeus vannamei | reverse complement strand
TGGGCCGCGCGCAGCCGCTGCCAACACTTTAGTAATGTATGAGCGGTCATTGTCGGTGCTTCAGGCGCGAGTGTGTGTGACTCGTTCGTCCCCAGAATAATGTAGGAGTTCCCAAACAGCGCTGCGAATGCGACGCCGCCCCTGCGAGAGCCGCGAGGAGCCAACGGCGGCGGAGGCACAGACAGGCGGTCACTGTTAGAGCCATAGAGCCATACACACGAGGCGTGACGTCACCGCCATAGAGTTCGTACCTTTAAGCTGATGGAAATTCGGGCGTCCGCACTGACTACGATTCCCCCGACATTTAAATAACATGCGTGTCGTATCTGCCTTTCCAGATGGACGCGGGGAATCTTTTATAATCCTTCTGGCGCGCCGATGGAAGGGCGAGTTTCCCTCGATGCCGCATATGATAATCTGCCCTTTTTGAGGGGTGTGAAGGTTAATGGACAATCAGCATAATTTGAACATTTGCATGTAAATTATGTGACGAACAACATCGAGCGAGGCACATGCGTACACGGCTGTCTGTCTGCAGCTTTGTCTTTCGACTGTGTCTGGCCCAGAGTCTGTGGGAGGTCTCTCTCTCTCTCTCTCTCTCTCTCTCTCTCTCTCTCTCTCTCTCTCTCTCTCTCTCTCTCTCTCTCTCTCTCTCTCTCTCTCTCTCTCTCTCTCTCTCTCTCTCTCTCTCTCTCTCTCTCCTTCCCTCTCCCTTTCTCTCCATTTCTCATTTTATTTTTCCTTTCCTCTTAAACTTTCTCTCCTTTCCGCCTCTATCTCAATCAGTCCATCAATTCCTCCCTCCCCTTTCTCCTTCCTCTCTTCCCTGCGCCTCTCTCCCTCCCTCCCTTTCTCTCCTCCTCCCCTCTCCCTCCCTTCCTTTCTCTCCTTCCTCTCTCCCTCTCTCCCTCTCTCCCTTTCCTTCCTCCCTCCCTGCCTCTCCTCCCTCTCTCCTTCCTCCCTCGCTTCCTCCCTACCCCTCTCTCCCTCTCTCCTTCCCTGCCTTCCTCCCTGCCTTCTCCTCCTTCCTCTCCTCCTCCCTCTCTCCTTCTCTCCTTGCCTTCCTCCCTCCCTGCCTTCCTCCCTCGCTTCCTCCCTCCCCCTCTTTTCCTCCCTCCCTCTCCCTCCCTTCTTCCCTCCTTCCCCCCTCTCCCTCCCTCCAACTCCCTCCTTCCCTCTCTCCCTCTCACACAACGTATAAGGAATACTAAAATCGCCCGAGAGGGAATATGCAAGATGTTTTATCAGCGGCGTGACCGAAATGAGATGTATTGGCACCGCTGATAAAAGGATATGAAAGGGTGCCACTGCCTTTCACGCTGAGATAAAGGGTGCCGGCTTTCCTGGCACCACATCACGCAGTCGACTCGGCCCTGAATGGAGGTTGGCGCCGTAGAGCAGGAAATAAACATGTGCTTACATCTCTGGGGCCGAATGTTGGTGGAGAGAGGGAGAGAGGGTGGAGAGATGTTGGTGGAGAGATGGAGAGGGGGTGGAGAGATGTTGGTGGAGACTCGAGTGATGTTGATGGAGAGATGTTGTTCGGGAGATGTTGGTAGAGAGATGTTGATGGAAAGAAGTTGGTTGAGGGATGTTGGTGGAGATTGGAGAGATGTAGATGGAGCGATGTTGAGGGAGAGATGTAGATGGAGTGATGTTGAGGGTGGAATGATGTTAAGGGAGATATGTTGATAGAGAGATGTTGATAGAGTGATGTAGATGGAGTGATACTGATGGAGAGTTGTTGTTCGGGAGATGTTGATGGAAAGAAGTTGATTAAGAGATGTTGATGGAGAATGGGGAGCTGATGATGTGAGATGGTGATGGAGAAATGTTGATGTCGACGGAGAGATGTTGCCAAATCTAAAACAACCTTTGAAGAGTCCTGGCACCATCCGGCCGGAAATAAAGGAATGTTGGCACTGCCGTGTACTCCGCCTACCTGCTGCGTGACCTCCCCCCCCCCCCCTCCCTCCCAAGCCTCGTACGCCCGTCCGATCTCTGGGGATGTCTCGTGTCCATTCATCCTCTCCCCCACCCACCCACCCACCCCCCCCTCTCTCTCTCTCTACCGAATAACCAGCAAAGTGCTCCCAATCTCCTTTCCCCTCCCCTTCCTCTCCCCTCCCCACTACTCCCCTCTCCTCTCACTCCCCATCCCCTCTCCTCTCCCTTCCCCACTTCTCCCCATCCCCTCTCCTCTCCCTTCCCCTCTCTCCCCATCCCACTCCCCGTCCCCATCCCCTCCCCCTCCCTCCCCATCCCCTCCCTACTTCCCCTCCCTATCCCCTCCCCATCTCCTCCACTCCCCCTCCCCTCCCCCCCACGCCCCTCGCTATCCCAGAGGATGACACTTGGATCTCACAGAGTAAGTTAATCCGGGACGGCGCTGCACACGCACACGAGGGCGGCGCGGCGATGTAACGCGATTAGAAGCGTCCAGGTGGCCGCCCGTGTCAGGTGTGCGGGCAAGGGGGTGGGGGGGGGGTTCCACGAGGCT
>NC_091574.1:26409689-26412189 GCF_042767895.1 Penaeus vannamei | reverse complement strand
ATATATTTGGAGGAAAAATGTAGGGTCAAGGGGAAGGTTTTAGGAAAAAAAAATTGTTTAAGAGAATTAGTTCGCGGAAAATGTAATCGAAATTACTTACAGTCAGGATTAAAGGCCATTAATTTGCATTTCCCCATTCGCGTTTCTCGTCCTCTCTCTCCCTCTTCTCCTCTCCCCCATTCATCTACGTTGCGCTCTTTAGAAGTAGGAACAGGAGGGAAAAAAGGAGCATGATTCTGCCGAGCCTTGGAAACGGAGGGCGACGGGCTGAGGCAACACAGCAATTTCTGAGGTTTTCTGATATCCGATTCACGATTTTTTTTATATTCTTTGAGCGCAAAAAACTCCAGTGCGGTTCATGCTGAATTATAGATTCACGATTTTTTTTCATAAACATCGAATGTCGCGTATGAAACAAAATCCCCGAGCCCAGGAGAGGGTCGTCGCCGCAACCCTCGATGGGATCACGCCGCATGTCTCCCCGTTCGCCCGCGTTTTTCAGGTCGTCGCCGAGGCTGCCGCACGCGTCGAGGTCGTAATTACTGAAGTAATCAACATGGGTCGTCACTTACACCCGGCTCGTACACAGCCACACATGAGCGTGTGTGACGCGCGTGGACACACGGCGCACTCACACAATTAGGTCCCTGTACATTACATATGATTAATCAGAGAGAACAAAACTTAACAAAAAGTACATTTTTGTGCTAGTCGGAAACAAACCTTTAAAGCTGAATTTATGCTAGACTCAAACAACGTCAGCAAAGTAGTTTGAGGTCATCTCCCTTTTACCAGAATGAAATAAGTTAACAAAAATTTGGCCATCGCTCACCATCCATCACCATCATAGAAAACGGCCGCGTTTTTTAAGGGGGACTTCGCAGAATTTCATTTGGTAAAAAGTTGATTCGATCAAGATGTAAGAATTTTTAACTGTGTGTGGAAAGGTCAGCACATATATGCCACATTTCCACAGAAATGTTTTGAATCCCTCCCCCCCCTAAAAAAAAATGTTTCTTTATTATTGGTGATAACTAGTGATTTTCTGCAGATGAACAACCTAATATGAAATATACGAAATATCACATTTGGACCTGATCCGCAGAAAAACACGGTCGAACAATTGTAAAGCAATTGTCAAAGACAAAAAAGTTGTATACACAAGGGTTATGTTATTTACATTATTGACAGAAAATATGACCATTCAAATAACTGCTGAAAATAATAGTAAAAACAAATGTGATAAGCACGCATCCATGTTGACACAAACACACACACACACACACATATACTCACACGTGTATGTATGTATGTGTGTGTGTGTGTGCGTGTGTGGGTGTGTTTGTGTATATATACGTATATACATACATGCATACAAACATATATATATATATATATATATATATATATATATATATATATATATATATATATATATATATATATATATATATATGTGTGTGTATATAACGATATATATGAGTATCTGTGTGTGGAGGGAGAGAGTATGAAAGAGAGAGAGAGAGGAGGGGGGGGAGAAAGAGAGAGAGAAGTGGGTGGCAGAGAGGGAGAGAGATAGAGAGTGGGGGGGGGGGGGGCAGGGGCGGCACAAAAGAATTAGAGAGAAAAAGGACAAACAACCACACCGAGGTGCAGACAGCGAGCGACAGAGGCTGCATGCATATATCGACGTATATGAATTTTCAGGATTCCAACCATTCCTGTCTCGGAGCACAGTCACCCCCCTCCCCCCCCCCTTCTCCCCCCACCCCCACCCCCTCCCCCGCCCCCGCCCCCTCCGCTACTTAAAAGGATTACAAACTGGAGTCAATCTACAGTCTCACAGATTACCTGTCTGCTTGAACGAGGGTGATGGATAGGCCGCCTCAGCTGACAGTTCCCGCGCACGCAAGGACGAGGGAAATAATCTGCACACAAATGACGGGAGGCGCATCCGTTCCTGTCCAGCTGTTGGGGGGGATTCATCTCCGAGTGACAGCGTCGCCCTTGAGAACGGGCTCGAGCGCGACCTTCCAACCCAGCTCTCGACCGCCGCCGCCGATGGGAGAGTCCTCTTCGATACGGCCAGACCGCCTCCTCGCTGGGGCGGAGGGCGGAGGGCGGCCGCGCTGCTCTCTCTGCTCCCTGTGCTTGTCTAATTACTTATGTCTCTAGATGTGTATACGAGCAAGCATATATATTCACATAAACAGAAACATATGCACACACACACACACACATAGACACACACACACACACACACACACACACACACACACACACACACACACACACACACACACACACACACACACACACACACACACACACACACATATATATATATATATATATATATATATATATATATATATATATATATATATATATATATATGTATATATGTATGTATATATACATACACACTCACACACACACACGCACACACACACACACACACACACACACGCACACACACACACACACACAAATACACCCA
>NC_091574.1:26397189-26399689 GCF_042767895.1 Penaeus vannamei | reverse complement strand
ATAATAATAACAATAACAATAATAATAACAATAATAAAAATACGAGCGCGCGCGTGTGTATGTGTATGTGTGTGCGTATGTTGATATATAATGATAATGATGAGAATGTTAATGTTGATAATAATGATGATAATTAAATAATAATGATAATGAAAATAATTATAACTATGATAATAGTTATGTTAAAAATTATAATAATAATAATAATAATGAAATAACAATGATAGTAGCAATAATAATATTGAAATTAATAATCATAAAAAATAATAATGATAATGTAGATAATAATAATCATAAAAATAATAATGATAATATAGATAATAATAATGATAATAATGAGAGTAAAGGCAATAATGATAATGATAATCATGATAATGATAATACTGATAATAAGAGTTAATGATAACAAAGATAATCTTGACAGTATAAGTAATAATTATTATTATGATTATAATAACAGTAATAATAATAGTAATAACCAAAAGGATGATAATAATGAGAATGGTAAGTGAAAATAGCAATGATAATAATAATAATAATAATAATAATAATAATAATAATGATAGTAATAATAATAATAATAATAACTATAATTCCGATAATAATAATAACAATAATTATAGCAATATTAAGAGTGATAATAATGACAATAATAATAATAATAGTAAAAACAATGGTAATGTTGATGAAAATGATAATGATAATGGAAATGATAATGATAATGATGATAATAAAGATAATGATAAAACAATAATGATTGAATAATGATGATGATTAAGAGTGATAATGATGAATGACAATGGTAATAGTAATGATAGTGATTATAGCACTGATAATAATAATAGTGATGGTAATAATGATAATGATAATGGTGGTAATAATGATGGTGATATAAATGATTATGATAATGATAATGCTAATAATGATAATAGGAATATCAATAATAATAGCAATAATACTAAAATAGTAATAATAGTGATGATAATATTATTATGGTTATTGTTAGTATTGATATTATCATTATCACTATTATCACTTTTATGATAATAATCAGGATGATGGTAATAATGACGACAATGATTTAATGATACTAAAACAAGAATGATAATGATATAATAATAATTACAATCCTGATAATGATGGTATTAATAAGGATGATGATAACTATAATAATAATAATAATCAGAATAAGAATGAGTGACAATAATGATGAAGATAATAGTAATAATGATAATGATAATAATTTTAATAATGAGGGTAATGAGGATAATAATAATGATAATAATTATGATCATTAACATTTTTAGCATTATCCTTATCATTATCATCATTGTTATTATGATAAGAATAATGATGGTAGTAATGACAATAGTGATAATCATTGTTATGATAATAATTATGATAATTATAATAACAATAACAACAGTAAAGATGATAATGACAACAATAGTGATAATAACAATAATGATAGCAACGAGGGTAGTAATTGCGATAATAATGGTAGTTGTAGAAGGAAGAATTAGCAAAAACATGGAGAACGATTGTTATAATGATAATGATAATTTTACTATTATGATTACTGTTTACAATCTTGTTTGCTGTCATCATTGCCATTGTCATTGTAATTGTTGATGTTCTTCAAGATATTTTTATGATTACCTTTAATGATGCAGATAAAAATTATTGTAATTGTTGATGTTCTTCAAGATATCTGTTCTATGATTACCTTTAATCCAGATGAAAATGCAATACTGACATCTCAATTGTCAGCGTCAAGTAAGGATCAGCTCATTTCTTTCAGGTATTTCAGAAGATTTCTTGGATTTAATCACTTTCCCACTTCGCTCATATGCTCGAATTATAACGTTCATCTTTGTTGATGGGATCATCATCTCAAAAAAGTGGCGTGATGCTTAGCTGCGGTGTATTTTGTGAAGAAAAAGAGATTGTAAAGATGCAATTGCGAGGAGAGTTGCGTCTACAGAAGTTACTTTTAATTTACTGAAGATGATCATCCAGCTAGGAAAATAAAGTATCCTTAAGCCACGCTAAAGGTACGAAAAAAGGGTCTTTATATAGAGTGTAAAAAGGAAAAAATTGAAAAGTTAAGAACTTTCCTCCCTGAAAGAAGGACTATGATTATTCAGGTTGTTCCAGACGAACAAAAACTTTTCTTAAGCAATGTTTTTTTTCTCTGTTTTTTTTTTCCTTCTTTCTTTTTTTTTACTTTATCATTTCATATCGTTCAGCGCGCTCGGTCCCGGCTGTAGACACACCTGAGCTCCTGGAAATCGCTTGTGTATCGAGCCTTGAACTCCGCCTTCCGGGAACCTGTAATGTTTATGAAATCGAGAGCAAGATTCTTGCAAATGGAGACCGTGAGAAAGCGACGTGGGGGAAACATGGTCATTTGGGGTATTTTCCCTAGAAACTTGTTGACTGTGGCGGGAAAAAAGGCTTGGATTAAACGCGATCGGGGCGGGAGCTGTGTGATCTTAAG
>NC_091574.1:26389689-26392189 GCF_042767895.1 Penaeus vannamei | reverse complement strand
TGTGATTTGTCGCCCTCGTTCATTTGCCATCATTATTTCACTCGGTGCTTGCAATAAAAGATAGTAATAAATAAATAATGCATATGTAACCGAGTGGTGTCAGGACAAGCACTGGACCCAGGTTCATATAAAACAACTTAGATAAGAGAAAATTGATGTACACATTTGCTAGAATACCAAGAATTAGACCATTATTAGCATTAAAAAAATGACGAACATCGCACCCAACAGAAAAGACAAACACACACATTAAGACCTGCATGCACATCATGATCAAGGAAAACATCACATCAAACTGAACATTAACAGTTACTAACAGCGGCTCCTCTGCAGGCCCCGCGTACGTGAGGCCCATGTCGGTGGTGACAGCTGTGGCCGGAGAGGAGCTTGCGGTGTCCTGCCCTGCTGCCGGATACCCCCTGGCGCAGCTGACCTGGTCCAGAGGTGAGAGAGAAGAGAGAAAGAGGGGTAGAGAGACAGGCGATAGATAGATAGATAAATTGATAGATAGATAGATAGATAGATAGATAGATAGATAGATAGATAGATAGATAGATAGATATAGATCGAGAGAGGGAGAGAGAAAGAGAGGGAGGGGCAGGAAAAGAGAGAGAGAGAGAGAGAGAGGGGGGGGGGAAAATGATAGAGAGGAGTGGATAGAGAGACAGAGAGGGGGAATAGAGAGATAGGGAGGGGGCGTGAGAGAGAGAGGGAAGAGAATGAAAGGGGGAAGAGAAAGAGAGATGGGATAGCGGCATAGAGAGAGGTAAAAAGAGAGGGAGAGAGAGGGGGAAGAAAGAGAGAGAAGGGGGAAAGTTGGGAGAAAGAGAGAGAGGAGGTGAGAGAAAGAGAGAGGGTGTGGAAGAAAGAGAGAGATGGACAGAGAGACAAAGAGGGAGAAAGAGAGAGAGAGAGAGAGAAGAGCGAGAGAGGGGGTAGAGAGAAAGAGAGGAAGGATGATAGAAAGAGGGAAAGGGAGAGAGAGTGGGGGGAGGGACAGAAGATAGATAAAGAGAGAGATAGAGAGAGAGAGAGAACGAGGGGAGGGGGGGAGAGGGGAAGAAAAATATAGAGAGAGGGCGGGGGAGGAAAAGAGAGAGAGAGAGAGAAAAGGGAAAAGAAAATGATAGAGAGGGTAGGATAGAGAGACACAGAGGGAAAATAGAGAAGTAGAGAGGGGGGGCCAGAGATAAAGAGGGTAAGAGAGTGAAAGGGGGAAGAGCAAGAGAGAGGGGGTAGAGAGAAAGAGAGGAAGGATGATAGAAAGAGGGAAAGAGAGAGAGAGTGGGGGTAGGGACAGAAGATAGATAAAGAGAGAGATAGAGAGAGAGAGAGAGAACGAGGGGAGAGGGGGAGAGGGGAAGAGATAGAGAGAGAGAGGGCGGGGCAGGAAAAGAGAGAGAGAGAGAGAGAGAAAAGGGAAAAGAAAATGATAGAGAGACACAGAGGGAAAATAGAGAAGTAGAGAGGGGGGGCCAGAGATAAAGAGGGTAAGAGAGTGAAAGGGGGAAGAGCAAGAGAGAGGGGGGGAATAGAGGGATAGAGAGGAGGGGCATGGGAGAGATAGGAGGGAAGGGCAGGAGAGAGGTAGAGAGAAAGGGAGAGAGAGGGGGGAAGAAAGAGAGAGATGGACAGAGTGACAGAGAGGGAGAGAGAGAGAGAAAGCGAGAAAGAGAGAGGGAGGGGGAAGAGAGAGAAAGAGAGGAAGGGAGGGTGATAGAAAGAGGGAAAGAGAGAGAGGGGGGGATAGAGAGAGAGAGAGAAAGGGGGAGGAAGAGAGAGAGAGAAAGGGGGAGGAAGAGAGAGAGAGAGAGAGAGAGAGAGAGAGAGAGAGAAAGAAAGAAAGAGAGAGAGAGAGAGAGAGAGAGACAGAGAGAGAGAGAGAGAATGATAGATAGATAGATAGATAGATAGATAGATAGATAGATAGAGAGAGAGAGAGAGAGAGAGAGAGAGAGAGAGAGAGAGAGAGAGGTAGAGTGAGATATATATAGATAGAGATAGAGAGAGGGAGATGAAATGGAAACAGCAGGAGGGCGCCTGGTGGCAACCTCTACAAAATCTAATCATTGAGTAAGAGATGCTCCCGCCCGTGTCCGCCACTTACCTGTCACTCCCACCCGCCCGCCTGACGCCCGGGACCCAGACGGCCGCACGCTGCCCGTGACGGCGCGGCAGAAGGTGTACGAGAACGGCACGCTGGTCATCACACGCGTGGAGAAGAGCAGTGACGGGGGCTCGTACACGTGCACGGCGCAGGACAAGCACGGCCGCACGCACTCCGCCACCGCCACCGTGCAGGTCCTTGGTGAGTCTCGGCTGTAGGCGAAGCGTGCAGGGTCGTGGCGTTGCCTTCCGTGCTGGGAAGGCGCGGTTCCTGCTGTGTGTCGCATGTAAAATGTAGATAGATTTGTGTGTATATTGTGTAGGTTTTATTTTAGGGACAAGAATTGTTGAATTCACTTGAATCCTCCTTTAACAATCATATAGGAATAAAAGG
>NC_091574.1:26362189-26364689 GCF_042767895.1 Penaeus vannamei | reverse complement strand
ACTTCACGCTGGAGCTCCGGCGCCCGCGGGACCCCTCCTGGACCACGCGTGAGTCTCGCTTCGGTGGCGCCTGAGCTTTTGGTCCTTCACGTCTTCGGGGCTTGCTGTGTGTCGCCAAATGAGGTCCTTTCGGGAAAGCCTGTCGGACACTGGCGCCAGAGTCCTGTGGGAGATTCCTAGCTTGTTCCTTCTCGCCCCCTCCGCACCCCCTTTCTTGAGTCAAACCTCCGATACATCCAGCATGAGTCGTTTCGTTTAATACAATATTTGCGAACCACTTTCCCGTAGACAAATCAGGGGGATTAGACTGAGACTAATTGGTGGAATCCTGTAATACATTTCATCATTACTGAGAGTCTTCCAGGTGGATTCAGTATTCCATGAAAGAGGTAGCAATGTGACATTGGTGACCTCACTCCTCCTTACAGTGGCCAGCAGTCTAGCGCCTCAGGACGTGTACGAAGTGGGCGGCCTGCAGGCGGGCGCGGTCTACGGGTTGAGGCTGACCGCCCACAACGCCGCGGGCGCCACGACCAGCACCGTCGACATCAGCACAGGTCCCGGGGGCGGCCTGGGGGCGCAGCCGGCGGGGGAGCTGGAGCTGGCGCCGCCCAACCCCATCCACACGGACCCGCGCCTCATGGCCTCCGCCGCCGCCTCCGCCCTGGCCCTGGCGCTCACCGTCGCCGCCGCCGTCCTCTGCTTCAGGAGGCGTGAGTCTCGTGCTCTCTATCTATCTATGCCTCAATCTCTCCCTTTATATATATATATATATATATATATATATATATATATATATATATATATATATATATATATATATATATATATATATATATATATATATATATATATATATATATATGTATATATTATATATAAATGTATATCTGTGTGTGTGAGTTTATGTATATATATCTATGTGTGTGTGTTCGTGTGTATGTATATATATATATATATATATATATATATATATATATATATATATATATATATATATATATATATATATATATATATATATATGTATATATATATACAAAACATAACACCGAAATCTTAACCGCCGTCCCCCCCCGCAGGAGTGGCCGCCGGCAGGAGCGGGCGCGGCGCCCCCGAAGACCAGGAGGCGGAGCAGAACAAGACAAACCTTCTGCAGCAGCGAGACACCTACTACGCCACCGTCAGGAAGCCCCAGCCAGTACCTGCTACTCTTGAGAGAATACCAGGTACCACGGAGAAGGAGACAGGTAGTGTACCTGCACGGCGAGCTTATCTTGCTGTGAGTGGAGTACCAGGTACGAGGGGGAGGGGGGTGGAGGTGATTCCTGTAAGAGTACCTGGCGCTAAGGAAAGAAGACCAGGCCTTCTATAGGGTGAGTACCAGACATCGGGAGGGCGTCATCAACTCATGAAGAAACCGATCTTCTGGAGGGACAGAGAAGGGCAAAGGGAAGGAAAATGGGAAAAATATAGTAACTGGTAAAAAAAAATAATAATAAAAAAAATGAACATAATGATCGTAACGTACGTTTACTTTATTTTTTTCATTTATTATTTTTTTTTAGATCCAGAGCACAGTCGTTTTGTATTATGCTTATGATAAGTTCCGCGTAAAAGGACCTAATCAAAGTTTGCAAAAGTTGTGATAAAAAGGCCAAGACAACAAAGAAGGGAAGAGCAAGAAACTAGGAGATCTAGCCCAAGCCCCTGAGGAAGCAACATAAGGGATAGATAACCGCTTTTTAACCTGCTCTTATTTTTCATCTATTTAATTTTCTAATCTTTAGAATTATCACTATCTTTTACACACTCATCTGTTTACTTATTTATCTTTTACACGTCCTTTTTTTATTATATTTTACGTGTTCATCTGTGTTTTATTTATTATTTTTTTTCTACTATCCTTTACACGTTCACCTATTTATTATTATTATTATTATTACTATCTCTTACACATCTATTTTTCAACTATTACTATGTTTTAGACGTTCATCTGTAGTGACTCGTTTGAAGGCTGATACTCCAAATATTGGCAGTGTCCTCGTAGGTCCGCCAGCCGGTTGCCGAAAGGAGAGCAAAAACGTGCTCCCCGTAGCTATTAGGGTCGTCCTCGTCTTTCATTTAGCGTTGTCCTAGTTGTCTTAAAGTTTCATAAAGTTCAGTAGATCTCATCTCTCTTTGCTTCATTTTGATGTGACTTTCTTTACGATATTTTGAAATATTGCACGTGTTTTGTTATTCAAATTTTCTTCGTATGATATCGAATCCCCTTTTAATGGGTCTACGGGCTAGCCACTGACCCTTCTTATCACCCAGCTGACGGCTATATCTATTTAGTGCTGTTTTTGGCTTCGAAACAAAAGGACAGATCTTACTAAAAGACTAGAGCAGTTTTTAATACTGAATTCATATTCCTGTCCTGTTTTTTTATGTTACAGTATCACATTATATTCAGTCTCCCATTGTTTTATTTTCTTTTTAATATTATTTTGTTTTT
>NC_091574.1:26352189-26357189 GCF_042767895.1 Penaeus vannamei | reverse complement strand
ATCATCATCTTTGTTATTAGCTTCATTTTTCTGGTTATTTTTGTTCATTTTATTTATTCATATATTTATTCATCTTTATCATCATCATCCTCAACATCGCCAGAACTCGTCGTCATTTCCACACCCACCATCACCCCCTCGCTGCCCCCCCCCCTCGCCCCCCTCAACTCGTCGTCATTTCCACACCCACCATCACCCCCTCTCGCCCGCCCCCCTCGCCCCCCTCAACTCGTCGTCATTTCCATACCCATCATCACCCCCTCTCGCCCCACCCCGCCCCCCTCGAGACCGCGCCGCCGTCCGCCCGGCAGCGACTGCGCGACCGCGACCGACAGACGGCCCTGCATCACCCATCCCAGTCACGCGCCATCACGCCCTAGCCCTAAGTAAGCGTTCCTGTCCCTCCGCCAACCCTTCCCGACGTGCCCCTCATCAGCCCAGTCGACCCACGCCCAAAAAGAGCCACGGGCGTAGCGGCAGTCGCGGGCGCGGTGCGGGCGGTCCCCGGAGTGAAAGTGAAGAGTATGACTCCCTGCAGTCAGATACGGACACCGAGCACGCCACGTCCTCGCGCACGGAGTCCTCCATCCACCTGGACTCCGCCACCCTCGAGAGCCACCACACGGCGCTCCACCTGCCCCTCGACCCCCACCTGGCCACGCTCGAGCCCCGCCCAGACGCCCAGGCCGCCCACGCCGCACGCAGGCCGGCCGCCAGGACCGTCCACCACAGTGAGTGCTCCTCCTGAGTCGCTCGGCCTGTAGTACAGCATGTAATCAATGTTCACTGATAAAGGCGACGCCAGATTCTGGCCCACGAAAGAAATCACAGCGGTTCAGGTGCGACGGAAGCCGCAGGAACCCTTCTTGAAACACCCGTGCGTTCCTTGTATCATTTAAGCCTCACTCGTAAGAGCCGTGATGTGATTTCTTTAGTGGACACATCTCTACGGACATCACCTCATTCGTAGAGGCTGCATGTTTTGCTTTAGTATGCCACTGTGACAATCCTTTTTTCTAAACCCTTGTTCACTCTCGCCATAAGGGAGGAAATGTAAGCCGAGGATTAGAAAAAGTCTAGGAAGCCTCATTCTATTAGTTAACGCAGGGCTAGAAGCAGAGAACATACTATTCAATAAAATACAACAATAAATCCCATTTCCTTTACGCAATACGTGTAGTGGAGATGCAGTGTTGTGCCTGAAAGAATGTCGCAGGTGAAGTTAACACACAGCACCTGCATGTCATGTCTCATCCAGCCTGCCGATGAGATTGAGAGGCAAACAATATTATACGTCATTGTCTATGCATCATATTATTCGTACATGGCAATTACTAATTAACTAATTAACAATTTAGATGTAAAGATGGGAGCGACCATCCACCTGCTCTGGCCCTTAAGTAGAACAAGGTTGCCGACCCTGTAGGCTATTATAATCTGAACATTAATTTGCTCTTCTATTTTCGTCAATTCGTAAGAGGTGGTATTGTACTCTCCAATTGTATCTACCTTATCTTCTCCTTATCGGGTCAGGTATTGCTTCGGGAAATCTATTTACGCATGTGATTAGACTTAGTCCATTGTACTCATAAAATCAGTTAACTGAATCATGTTCCGAAATTGTTTAGACACCTCAGAAATCTCTACATTAAAAGGCATCCCCTTTCGAAGGGTCCACCGTAAACGCCGTCTTTTGCAGACCTGATCTACCACGCCCCCGAGTCCAGCACGTCGACGGAGCCCTCGCCCATCCTGGAGCGGAAGTCTTTCCCCCGCAAGAGCGACGGGAACAAGCTGGGTCGCGGCGGGGCCTTCCAGGGGCGCGGCCTCAGCAAGATGGTGGCCAGCATCCGGGGCGGCACCCAGGAGACCTCGCTCTCCTTCCCGAAGGCCGGCCACGCCTCCGACTCCAAGAGCTCGGACGACGGCAAGTACGGCTTCGCGCGCCAGATCACGCCGCCCGTCGGCTTCTCCAGCAGCCACAACGAGCTCTCGGAGGCGGAGTGCGACCTGGAGATGAGGCGGAGGAACAAGGAGGCCGAGGCCGCCTCCGCTGCGTACGTGGGCCACTCCAGGTCGCAGTTCCGCTCCTACGTGTCCGGCAAGGAGAAGGACTACAGCATCAAGGTGTGATAGGTTTGACAAGGACAACAGACACTAATTATCTCTTGAAAATAGATCTATGAACATACGAACTGACCAAAACTACGCGTTTTAGGGTCGACGTTTCCAGTGTGTTTATCTTAACATTGTGTAAATGTGTAAATCTGTTTAGACATGAGATTAAATACTATGTATCTCTGTAAATGGCTGAAATGATCGCTAAAGTCAGTAAGCTGTCTGGTGGAGATATGAGAGTGTTTGTAGAGGAGATGATGTTTACAATATTATTTATCCTCACTGAATTTGCAGCGAGGATATTGTTTGTTAACTTTCTGATGGACAATGAGAAATTTATCCATAGATTTAACGTTTATGAATAATGTTTAAGTGTCATTTTTATGAAGGACAATAGTCTCAAAACTTTCTTTTTTAAACAGATTAGGAGACAAATATATCTATATCACTAACAAATAATTCAAACCAATGATGACTATTCATTATGGCGACACCACAATCCATTTTTATCCTTATGCCAGTATTGTAATAAATGTGATCAAACAGGATTCTTGTTTAGATCAGACTTGTCATGCAGTAATTATGTGGACGAGGGAATCAATTGGAGGTCCAGTACCACCATGTACCGCATTTCCACTGTCATGGCGAGGTCTGTCATTTCTTATTTCTTCGTCTAATCAAACCAGCCTCCATCTTTTTTATAAGCCAGTATGTTTGAATGAATACATCCTAGAATTTTCTTTTCGTACGAAGGCGAGGCTTGGGTCTGACAAAGGGAGGGAGGGAATTTCAGCGACGTGCTCCGATATCTCCGCCAAACTCGCCGTCTGCCATTTCTAACAACAAAGTCGGCTATATTTGTACCGGTGTCTGAATGTGCCCTCATAGACGTGGTGCCAAAACTTATCATGATGTGTCTTTAGATGCGAAAATCGTTGTTGAATGGAACCTTTATATGACTGTTTTTCAGTTATTTGTAAATGTGATTGGGATAGCTGGAGTATTAAACCTTTATTTGATTGAAATTATTCAGAAAGTGTATATAATCTTTCCACATGTTCACTTGCAATGGAAATTAACGTTTTACAGTGCAGGACTTTCGGAAAGAGACAGTTATGCGCAGCAACCTGATCTTGAAAGGTAGTTTGAAGACCTGCTCAGTTGTTTTCCAGGGACAAAACGTGGATAAAAACCGTTCCCATATGTTTGTGATTCAACTTCGCGGAAATATTTGTTGTGTCCCCTATTACCTCATTCTTCCTCTTAAGAGCTCTTGGTCCTGCAGCCAGTTCGATGTTTCTGTAATACTGTATGATCCCCTTTACACACAATCATATTATAGCTCCAAAACGTGATTGTTCAGCCATATGAACGAACAGTTCCACACACAAGGCAAACACCTTATTTCTCCAGTTCTTTGATACAGTTTTGTTCTGTTGCCACCACAGAGTCCAGTACACCAGCATTGCCAACACTTCCAACAACGTGTAGTCTTCATTTCCCATCCACATGAAGCTTGTGATCATGTGCAAAGTTTATCCGTGTAAATCTGACATTTTGTAATTAACAAATATAATCATTCGATTAAAAGATATTTGCTTTATTATCCAAAACTTGCACACTAGAAATTATGTGTGAAGATGTAATAGCATACGTGTTTTAATTGCAATGTAGAACTATAAAATGTGTTTTCTCCTATAAGATACCATTTGTTAAAGTCAGTAACCCTGTGCCAATAGGAGCTACTGTTTTACGTGACTGTCCACGGTCATATTTTACTAATTATTATGCTATAATATTGTGGAACTCGTTTGTTTTACATCATTTGCACTTGAGACTGTAGTGATTCTTCCCAGTGATATTCAATATGCCCCGAGTTCCTCTTCTGATCTCCAGTCTGTCCTTTATCATCCCTCTCCTCTATCTCCCTTTACTGCTATTCTGCTGCCTCTTTCCTGCTCTGCCTCTCATTCTAGGTATTCTTTCTTTTCTCTGTTCCTTCAGTTTACAACTATGATCACTAGCGGGGACGTAGGAAATTCATAATCAAGTGGGGTCTTGTGTTTTCCATATTTTCTGTTCCTCTTGACTTACTCTTATTCCCCTTTCGTCCGTGTCAGTTTTCTCCCCCCTTTTTTGTCTCACTCTTCTTTTGGTTTTCTTTTTTTTTCTTGAATTGCTTTCCCACAATTCTATATTCTTATCACATTCTAATTTTCGGATTTCTTGCACTCTTTGTGTGCCCTTTTCGCTTCAATCGATTTTGTTATAATCCGACGCATTCTTAATTATTACATTACCCTATCCCAAAGTGTAATGAGTTCTATTGTATATAGTATTTTCAATTGTCGTATAGAGACCTTTGAAAATTTCATACTGTACAGACTAAATTTGTTCATTTCTTCTTCTGAATGTATTCTTGTACGTTTTCCAAGAACCTTTCTGAGAGCATCTCTTCTTGCCAACATAGTTGTTGCAGCCTCCCCTCTGTATGTGCCCTTGATTTCTACGGGAGGTCTTCGTGTCACACATTCACAATTATTAGGCTATATTTACATCAAATAAGTCGATCTGATTCAAGATGATTTATGATACACTTTGAATGAGCACTAGTCCAGATTGTACCGGATTCTCTTAGCAACTAAGAGAATCCGGTATGTTGCAGAGTCAGGTACACTGAGTCATCCGTAGAATACATTTTTATCAATCAATCACAGTGAGTAAGCTACGGCAACTACTGTTCATTCATGCAGGTGGACGACATCTATCTTAAGAGAGCCCTGTAACTTATCTCAGGCACCGCAGCCACGGAGATAGCTATGTGGTAACTACACTGGAAAGAGGTTGCGGCTGAATCATCATATACAGATACTTTCGATCAT
>NC_091574.1:26337189-26339689 GCF_042767895.1 Penaeus vannamei | reverse complement strand
CCATCATCATCATTTTCATCATCATCATTATTGACATCATTATCATTATCGTTATCATCGTCAGCCTCATATTCATTTTTGTCACCGCAGGCATTGTAATTTTGATCATTGATGAGGTATTGAAATGCATCTGTGTGTGTGTTTGTGTGTGTGTGTGTGTGTGTATGTGTGTGGGTGTGGGTGTGTGTGTGTGTGTGTGTGTATGAGGATGGAGAGAGGAATGAAGGAAGAATGGTAGGTGGGGTTAGGAAGAGAGGAGAGTGGGGATGAAGAATAGAAGGAATAATAACAACAAAAATGAGTAACTGAAGAATAGAAGGAATAATAACAACAAAAATAACTCTTGAGCAACTGAAGGGGAATCGAACGCGATCCTTTGAAACGAAAAACAAGAACGATATTGAGTGAACTACTTGATATTTAAGTTATAATTAAATACGCATACTGTTGGACGATTGCAATGAAGTGATGAAAACGCTGGTAATTGTGGCGTCTATTAATTGAAATTAGTTTCGTTGGTGTCATTATCACGCTAATAGTAATACCAGTAATGATTATTATTGTAACTACCTTAATTGTAATTATACAGTGATTATGATACAAGTGGTGGTTAATAGCTACGGTGATCACATGACGATGGTTCTGATAAAGTTAGTTGATTAGATTAAATGGAAATAATAAAACTACCACTTAGAATGGTAGTAATAATATTAGTAAAAATAACAAACAATCGAAGCCTTTGATTATGGTAGTCGCGTATTATGACAGTGGAAACGGCAATAATAAAAATTTAAAAAAAACTTTCGCTTCCTCCAGCCGGTCTCCCTCCGAAAGCAATGGTCACGCAGGCGCTCTCCATCGGACGGGTATTTAAGCGGCCTGGCAACGGGGTCATTATGTAAATGGAAAGAGGACATCGGCGTCTCCTTCATCGGCGTCATTGGCATAGATTGATTGACTCATTTGTAGCGGCGTAATGGCCTTGCTCTGGCCGCGGCGGGGAAGGCTTAATAGTTCTCTCGACGGCCGCTAGATGGCAGGGTCATGGCCCCTCAGGGAGCCATGATGTAAAGCTTGACCGGATGGGAAGCTGATGACTGGAGGCTAAGGATATATTACCGGATGGGCGAAATGCCTTTTTCTTTTGGCTTTTAGGAAGATTAATTCGTGGACTGAAAATGTGGGTTATTCAGTACGTAAATGTGGTATGAAATATTTTAGGAACCTGTGTATGTATATTTTCTAGATCAAGAGAATGTTTGATATTTAATCTTGATTGTCATAATGACCTTATGCTTTGAGAGGAATTTGCAAATTAACTGACAGGTGGGTAGGTAAACAAATAGACAATGTTGAGTATGACATCCGTTCTAAACAACAGGAATAGGCTTATATTATCTCATCTCTTGGTGTATTTGAGAGTCTTCACTATATGTCACGCAGATGATTGCGTTTGCATGACGAAATACAATCTAACGTATGAACATGATGATGAATTCAAGAGTGACACGACCGAGGTTGCAAGCGAACGTCCCTTGCTACAGAGTTCGCATGTCATTGTCTGTATGTATGCAAGTTAGCTTTAGTCACCTGTATTATACCTGTACAGTAGATATTGTACACTGCGTAGGTGTAGATAATGACAGTGATATACAGCAGATATTGTACACTGCGTAGGTGTAGATAATGACAATGATATACAGTAGATATTGTACACTGCGTAGGGATAGATAATGACAGTGATATACAGTAGATATTGTACACTGCGTAGGGATAGATAATGACAGTGATATACAGTAGATATTGTACACTGCGTAGGTGTAGATAATGACAGTGACATACAGTAGATATTGTACACTGTGTAGATGTAATGACAATGACATACTGACGCGGGACAAAGGGCTACAGTCGCTTCTGGAAGGGAAGAGGCAGGACTAAGGATGAAAATGATACGTCGGCTTTACCCCGTCCATTAGCTCCATGAATACAGGATTCCGGAGGATGTTCCTAACAACCCGGGGAAAAAAAAAACTTATGAACACATTCCCAAAGTTAGAAACGCAAAGATTAAAAAAAAAAAGTGTCTGAATAGTAATGATCTGATATTAGGTGTACTCTATCACTGCCGACTCGTACAGGCAGTGCCCATTTGCATTTACCTTTTTTTCTTCTTCTTCTTTCGTGCAATTTCTTTTCTTTTTGGCCTAATTACGCTCTGTATTGACTTCCCGGTGACGTCAGCGCCATACGAACGGGTTATCGTTGGCAGGATTGAGGAAAGTGAGCGATCCTTTAGGCGGTTCAGACGGCCTCTGGGAGTGAGGCTAAGAGTCCTGGTGGTAGAGAGGGAGACAGGGAGGGAAGGAGAGGAAGACAGGGAGAGAGGGAGGGTGAAGGCAGGAAGGGAAAGGAGAAATGACGGAGAGGGTAGGGAGAGAGAAAGAGATTGTAAGAGTATAGTACCATATAGGATTTTACTGTATTTTTTGTTTGTTGGTTT
>NC_091574.1:26314038-26319038 GCF_042767895.1 Penaeus vannamei | reverse complement strand
AATAAAACAATAGCAAAGAAAATAAAAGAAAAGAAGAAATAGCAAGTTCCGAAGACAATAGCGAAGAACAAAAAAAGAAAAAGAAAAAAGCAAGAGTTCCAGCTTTGTGCCATTCTTTATGCCATTCTTTACGCCATTCTTGCATCCCATCCGCCTCTCTCTTACTGCCTGTACATCACCTTCATATCACCAAAGGCGCTTCCCTCTTCCTTATCGCCGTGCCAGGCCCTCTAAGGATTGCCAAGGATATTCCTCCGTTCCACACACATCCTCGTTGCATCCTTCGCGGTTTACTTTTTTTCCTTCGTCTCCTTTCTTTTCATTTTTTTCTTCTTTTCTTTCTTTTTTCGTTTCCTGTCTTTTGTGTCTTATTTTTCTTTCCATTTCCTGTCTTCTGTTTCCTATTTTTTTCTTTTCTTTTTTTTACGTGATAACGTTCTCCTTTTTTATAACGTATTTTTATTATTTATTGCCCATTTATCGTTATTATTATTATTATTTTTTTTAGAGAGAGAGAGAGAGAGAGAGAGAGAGAGAGAGAGAGAGAGAGAGAGAGAGAGAGAGAGAGAGAGAGAGAGAGGCAAACAAAGACAGACAGGGAGAGAGCGAGAGACAAACAGACAGACAGACAGACGGATCGACAGGCAAACAGAGAGAGAGAAAGACAAAGTCAGAGAGAAAGAAAGAAAGAGAAAAAAAAACAGAGAGAGAGAGAGAGAGAGTAAGAAAGAGAGAAAGACAAAGAAAAAGAGAAAGAACAAGAGCAAAGAGATAGAGAGAGACCTGCAACGATCGGGGTCACAGGAAGCTCCTTCGTGCGGACGGACCCCATCCAATACGAAGGCAAACCGACCCAGCTGTTCGCTCGCTCGTACAAACACCTTCCTTCAAACACTCAGGTAGATAGACAATTGAACCGGACAGATAGATAGCCAGGTAGAGAGCAGGTTGAGGGAGAGTACGTGCAGCTGTTATATACTGGTCATTAGAAGGTTGGTAAATGTTTAGTGTATGGCTGGTTGGAATGAGTTGCGTTTTTATGAGGGCAATTTGAAGTGTTTTTGGGGGGGTTGTATAAGGTAAGGTTGTAAGTTGTAATTATAGGGTGAATTATCATGTTTTGTTGTTGTTGTCGTCATTACTATAATTATTTTTATCATCATCAATCACAACCACCACCACCATCTTCATCATCATCACCACCATCATCATCATCATCAACATCATCATCATCACCATCACCATCATCATCATCATCATCATCATCATCACCATCACCATCACCATCACCATCGTCATCATCATCATCATCACCATCACCATCGTCGTTATAATTCATATCATATTCACAAATACCAATATTTCTCAACTTTTACATTAATGTTCTCTATCAAACTTTATTTACTCATCTGTATCATTAAAGTTAGAGGAAAGTGATCCAGAAATATCTTTTACGAGCAAACACGATAAAATGATAAACAGTAATAAAAAAGATATCCTGTAAATAAGGTTTTCGTGAATTTAAAAGGTTTTTAAATTACGAACAAACACGGTAATGTAATAAAAAGTGAGAGAGAGAGAGAGAGAGAGAGAGAGAGAGAGAGAGAGAGAGAGAGAGAGAGAGAGAGAGAGAGAGAGAGAGAGAGAGCGAGAGAGAGAGAGAAGAGGAGAGAAAAACGGTAAACTAATAATAAAGATAAAAAATAATAAAAGAAAATATCTTGTAAACGTTTCCGTGAATTGAAAAGGTTTACTGATATTTTGCAGATTTTTTCTTCTCGTTTGCATAGTCGTTGAAGGGAAAGGCAAGGGGGAAGGAAGGGAATAAAGGAGAGAGAAAAGGGGGGAAAGAAGTGAATTAAAGGGGAGGGGAAGGAAGGGGAAGAAAAAGAGGGAAGAGAAAGGGAAGAGGGAAAGGAAAGGAAGAGTATGATGGGGGAGAAAGAGAAAGAAGTGGGAAGGAGGGTAAGAGAAATGGGATAAGGGAAAGGTGAAGGGGAAGGAAAGGATGAAAGCGAGAGAAAGGAAGGAGGAAAAAGGGTAATAGGAGAGAGAGAGAGAGAGAGAGAGAGAGAGAGAGAGAGAGAGAGAGAGAGAGAGAGAGAGAGAGAGAGAGAGAGAGAGAGAGAGAGAGAGAGAGAGAGGAAGAAAGAAGTGGAGAGGAGGGGGAAGGGGGCATGGAGGTGAGAGGAAGAAAGGAAGATGGGGAAAGAAAAAAGTACATTATGAATTTGAAAAAAGAGAGGAGAAAGAGGAAAGAAGACAATGGGAGAGAGGGAAAAGGAGGGACAGGGGAAAGCGGAGAGTGATAGAATGAAGAAAAGGAAAAGAGAATGTGGCATAGAGACCAAGAAAAAGATAGAGAAGCATAGAATAGAGAAACAAAGGAAGGAGTAGGTTTACATGAGCGAAAGGGGGAAAAAGAGAGAAAGGGGAAGGAGGAAGATGAAAATACGAAAGGTGGGAAGAGAGGAAAATAGAAAAAAGATGAAGAGAACAGCTATAATTTCTCCCTCATACACACGGACAAACACCGTAAAATATTAGACGAAACATTTTAACATAATTAGAGTCATAAAGTTAAAACGTATTAGATATTCACGTATAATCTACTTTTCATCCAGAATGTAATTTTCTTCTCTTTCTCTTTTCTTTTATAATCTTCTTTACTTCCTATATTTTTCTTATACTCTCTTTTCTTATATTCTCTCATCTTACCCCATTTCTTTCGTATATTCTCTTTCCATTTATAACCTTCTCCTCTCCTTATATTTTCCTATATTCTCTTTTTATTATATTCTCACATCTCCATTTTCTTTCCAATATTCTCTTTTCATTTATAACCTTCTCGTCCTATATTTTTCCTATATTCTTTTTATTACATTCTCTCATCTTCTTCATTTTCTTTCTAATATTCTTTTTATTACATTCTCTCATCTTCTTCATTTTCTTTCCAATATTCTTTTTATTACATTCTCTCATCTTCTTCATTTTCTTTCCAATATTCTTTTTATTACATTCTCTCATCTTCTTCATTTTCTTTCCAATATTCTTTTTATTACATTCTCTCATCTTCTTCATTTTCTTTCCAATATTCTCTTTTCATTTACAACCTTCTCCTCTCCCTATATTTTCCTATATTCTCCTTTTTATTACATTCTCTCACCTTCTCCCATCGTCTCCCAACCAAAACGCCGACGCCATTTTCAGAGCGCAGACGAAGGCCGTCAGGGGAGGACTTCATTTGCCATTCCTTTATCTCCGCCTCAGCTGATTGAATTCATCATTGCAAGACACGGAGATGAAGACGCCGCGCCCCCCTGGCCTCGGGAGATGCTTTCAGAGGCGGTCGAGGTATGGGAAAGGGAAATGAAGGGGTGGGGGGAGGAGTGAAGGGAGAGGGTGTGTGTGTGAGGAAGGGAGAGAGGATGTTGGGGTGTGTGTGAGAGAGAGAGAAAGAGAGGATGGTGGGTGGAGGAGAGAGAATGTGGGTGTGTGTGAGAGAGGGGGTGGAGGGAGAGGTAGCGGGAGTGGGAGAGAGAGAGATAGAGAAGTGAGAGGGAGGGAGATGGAATGGGAGAGGGGAGGGAAGATGGAGAGGGTTGGAGGAGGAAATGGAGATGGAGAGGGGGAGGGATTGGGAGAGAGTAGAAGGAAAGGGAGGTGGTGGAGGGAGGAAGAATGAGAGAAAAAAAGTGTTTGTGTGTGTGTGTGAGAGAGAGAGAAACAGACAGTATATCAAAATAGAGACAGACAGATAAACAAACAGAGAAATAGAGAGAGAGAGAGAAAGTATGAGTCATTCATTGATATCCTCGTTGCATAGGAAACGATAAAAGCCACGAAAGAATCAGACACACAGTGATACGAACAAAGACCCAAACAAAACACAAAACAGACGGTAACTCACAACGGCTGAACTCGAGACACTCGTCCTCAGTACCTCTCTCACTGATAAATACAAATGTACTTTCTCATGGAGATGTACAGTGTTTTTCGTTCCCAGAAGTAGAAATGTTTTTTGGACACGCATCTTCTGTTTTATATTTATAAGCTTTCTCTCGTTCTGCAAATGATTATGGTCAGTTGTGGTTGATGGATGCAGAATGTTCCTCCCAAGGTTACATTGCGTGTTTGTGTGTTGTAAACTTTCAGATTATTTTCATTGGCGTTGTGCTTATTCTGAACATTAATGTGAGTATGGCCATTCTTGTAGTTATCGCGCGTTTTATTACCTTTATTGTTATTGCTAGTAACAGTAAGAATAACGTATCAGTGTTATTACCTTGTTGATGCTAAGATTGATATTCTTATCAAGAAATTCTCGTCAAATTCATGTGTTGATAGTTTTCATCAAAGCATTACCTACCGTGTCTTCTGAAATTACTTGCGAAAAGATTTATCTGTATCTTTATCAATTGTTGTTACATTTGACTACTACCATTACAATTACTGTCATCACAACAGCTATTAATAGTGCTACTACTGCTTCTACCACTACTATTACTATTACTATTACTACTGCTGCTGCTACTAATGCTGCTGCTACTACTACTACTACTACTACTACTACTACTATTACTACCACTACTTCTACTCTTTCTACTACCACTACTTCTACTCTTTCTACTACCACTGCTACTTTTACTACTACTACCATTACTACTACTGCTACTATTACTACTACTACTATGATATAATACGTCTACTTTACTACTACTTTTAATACTGCTACTACTACTGTTACTACTAATACTACTATTATTATTACTGCTACTACTATTACTACTACTACTACTACTACTACTACTACTACTACTACTACTACTACTACTACTACTACTACTATTGCTACTACTACTACGTCAACTACTACTACTGCTAATGCTGCTAATGCTGCCAATACTGCTACTACTACTGCTGCTACTGTTGCTGCTGTTGTTGTTGCTGCTTCTACTACTACTACTACAACACCAACAACAACAGCAACTACTACTACT
>NC_091574.1:26306538-26309038 GCF_042767895.1 Penaeus vannamei | reverse complement strand
CACAAACTCTCTCACACACACACGCACGCACACACACACACACACACACACACACACACACACACACACAAGCATATACTCTCCAGTCTGTGTGAGAACAGTCATCTGGTACTTTCGCTGCCATATGTCTGCTTCGTTTGCTGACAGTGTTCTAATTGCTAACTAATTGCTACAATTCTTTCACGCGGAAGGAAGTGAGCCAAGAATGAGAGCTGTGTCCCCGAGGCTGACTTCATCTGACTTCACCGAGCCTCCTTTCTTCGTTCTATTCAAGAGGACAGCAAAGGAGTCAAGAAATGCGGTGCTTTATCCTCCCTCTGGCGCCGGGGCCTTGTCGACTCTCGCTAATTTGTGTTATTAGCATTTATATGGGTTTCTCGTTGCGTTTATAGAGCCCGAGCAGATGCTAAGGGCATTGATAAGCCTTCGCTAAATCGGACCCAGAATTAGATTTCATTCCCGGGTCCTCTTGCTTCTCCTGCTGTTTGCCTCTCTCTTTGTCGCCTCTTCTTTCTCTTCCCAAATTATCCTATCCTTAGATTTAGCATTTTCCATCTTCTGTGATTTTAGAAGATCTTTTCTCCCTCCTCTCTCACCTCCTCTTTCCCTCACTTTTTGTTTTTTTCGGTTCTTCGCCACTTCCATTACTTGAATGCACCGGGATCTCAGTTGGCTGTTCTGAGGATCCGCCTCCCGTCCTCATAATCTCCCCCCGTGTCCCTCGGCTGATGGCTCCTTCACTCGCCTGCTTCGCAAAATGAAATTGTTTTGCCTCTCCGGGTCCGAGGTTGGTCGAAGCTCTGCCAGGCATGAGAAATACATTAGCGGATGTCAATAACACCAACCAAATGGTATTAAATTGACAACGTACCCGCAACAAATTTCTGTTTTACGGTAATAACACGAATTGCATTTCGGTATCAATTACTTCATATTGGTACCACAAAAGGCATTGGACTGTACCATCGTACAAAAAGGTCTTACCGTCATAACATTCGAGAGACCTTTCTAGCACCGCCCTTGACCCTCTAGTGTGACCATAACGCATTTATCAGTAGTGCCCAATAGGTAGGCTATGACGTCACCACAAGGTTTGGCTATGACGTAATTCAAAAGTTAGCATCTCCGTTAAACTGAGTTACAGACGTTTCTTAAAAGTTGATTATTCAAATTCGCGACGATGAAATTAAAAATAACTACTTGTGATGTCATTTTGGCGTCTATATCGCACCCTTTCTACAACGGCAACACAAATATACCGTACAAACCGGGTAGATATACTTACATTTTCTTCGGTAAGTTTCAGGGTCCAAGCCAGATAATGTCAACCTTGCTACTCGTTTGGGAGAGAGAGAGAGAGAGAGAGAGAGAGAGAGAGAGCGAGAGAGAGAGAGAGAGAGAGAGAGAGAGAGAGAGAGAGAGAGAGAGAGAGGAAGATAAGAGAGAGAGACGGACACTGTGATTGGATGCTTGCTTGTTTCAGATCTCTATTTTTTTATTGTGATTGCTTCATGAGATATGATTTATATTACAGACAAACAAAGCAAATAACGATCGTGAAGAGTTAAAAGTTTTGTTTTAAGCCTGTCCGATATCTGAAAGGGGACTGTAACCTAGTTAACCGCGGCCTCGAAAAGCCTTTTGCCTATGTAATAGATTGGTTCCTTTCGCTACTCCCTTTCGCTAACTCTCTTGCTTCCTTTATCCGCCGAAACTTCCCTCCTTCTGCGCTTTTTTTCCATTCTTTTTTTTCCTTTGCTTTGTCTTTTCTTGTGTTTATTTTATTCTCTCTCCTCTCTCATACTTTTTTTTTTTTTAATCAGTCCCTTTTCCCATTTCACCCTCTCCTCTCTCTTTCTCCTTTCCTTCTTGTTTTTCGTCCCCCCCACCTTTAGCTTCTCCCTCATCATCTCCCCCATCCTCCCCCTATCCATCATTCCCTCTTCCACCCCTCCCCCCCTTCACCCCTTCCCTAATTCACACTTCACCACCATATCCTGCATACCAAAGTGCGCTATGTAAGGAGGAGGAGGAGGGAGGGGAGGGGGGGGGGGACGGGACGGCTCGTGGGTGGGGTTCTTGCTTCTCCTCCCCTCCTTCCTCTCCCCTCCCCCCTCCCCCCCGCATTACGTCACGCCAGGGGAAAGGGCGTGGCAAGGGAGAAAGGGTGAGCGGGAGAAGAAGGTAAACGTGGTTTTAGATGATGAAAACAGAAGGAAGGAAAATAGTGGAAAAAAGGAATTATAGAGAAGTGAAAGGCATGAGGAATAAAGATCACGAGAATAACAATAACAAATAATACTGCTATTCCTACTATTGCTCTTACACTAAGGCTGATACTAACACTAATCATTATTATAACGAAATGATTATCTGATAATACAAATGGCAAGTAATAAAGATAGAATGTTAAGAATTGTAATAGATTATTAAATTATAAGTAATAAAGATATAATTAAAAGAATGAGCCCCAGTGACGGACAAGGCGTATGAAAAAGTA
>NC_091574.1:26299038-26301538 GCF_042767895.1 Penaeus vannamei | reverse complement strand
CATTTTTATTTTTTATACGCTCTATATCTACATAACATTCAGTGCAGAAATGTCTATTCATTAACTGGTATTTGGGGGCTAACTGAAGCATATGAGGACGTATGCCTCAACCAGGTGCTAATGCCTCGGCTCCGGCGAATGATGCAGTTAAACCAGGTCTATGACAATGACAAGAATATGACACACACGCAAATCATCTTAGATCCTAGCTATAGTGTCTGTTTCATTATGAACAGCACGATGAAACGGTAGACAAAGCATAACCATGATTCCCTTTGTCTCGTCACACCATATATAAATTCCCCCTTTATGATAATTAGGTTCCCGCCGTGAATGATATGCCCAATTGCATATACATTAAGGCCGAGGACCGTATACCCCCCATGCTCCCCTCCAACCCCCACACCCCCCACCCCATCCTATCTCCCATGACACCTCCCACCCCATCTTCCCTGAGATGCTACCCTCCCCACACCGCATCATCCCTAACATCCCCCACCCCCCACACCCTATCTCCCTTAACATTCCCCACCCCCACCCTATCTCCCCCCTGACACCCCCATCTCCCCTGACACCCCCCGCCCCCACCCCATCTCCCATGACACCCCCCGCCCCCACCCCATCACCCATGACACCCCCCCCCCCCATTTCCCCCTGACACGTCACTCAACACGGGTTTGGGATAGAATACGGGACGAGAAATAATGATGCCTTTGTTCTATGATTTTTTTTCAGGTTTTCTTTTTTTTTCTTCTTCTTCTTCTGTCTTTGTCCTTCTATCTCTCTGCCATTCTCTCTGTGGATCTGTCGGTCTCTCCGTCATTCTGTTTCTGCGTCTGCCTGTCTTTCTGTCATTCACTGTCTCTCCCTGTCTAGATATTCGCCATATTGTATCTGCCTCTGTCATTATGTCATTATGTCTGTCTCTGTTCCTGATCCTGCTTCGCCCTCTCTCTCACTCTCTCTCTCTATCTATCTCTCTCTCTCTGTCTCTGTCTCTCTCTCTCTCTCTCTCTCTCTCTCTCTCTCTCTCTCTCTCTTTCTCTCTCTCTCTCTCTCTCTCTCTCTCTCTTTCTCTCTCTCTCTCTCTCTCTCTCTCTCTCTCTCTCTCTCTCTTAACCACATACACATTATCCCTCCCTCCCCCTCCCCCTCCCCCTCCCCCTCATTCCCAACTCCTTCCCTCTTCATTTCATTTCCTCTATTTTCCTTTCCCCTTCTCTTCTCTTGAGACAACACCCGGCATCTTCCACCGGCAGTCTGCGGTCAGGAAGAACGCCTTGGAGTTTGAAGTGTAAGGCGCCCAAAAGTTGTCAGCAAGTTGTGAAGTGTGAAGGCGGAGCGGGGTGGGATAGGAGAGAAGAGAAGGGGAGAGTTTTTCTTTTCTGAAAGGCAAGGGAAAGGAAAATGAAGATGGAAACACGACAGGGGAATGAGGTTGGTGGGAGGAAGAGAGAGAGAGAGAGAGAGAGAGAGAGGAGAGAGAGAGAGAGAGAGAGAGAGAAGAGAGAAGAGAGAGAGTTAGATAGATAGAGAGAGAGGGAGGAAGAAAGTGAGAGAGAGAAAGAGGAAAAAGAGCGAGACAGACGGGCAAACAAATGGCGAGATAGGTACGTTAAATGAGTAAGAAATACAAGAAAAAAAGAAAAAAATTAAAGTATTGAAAATAAACATGAAAATAAAATAAAAAGGCTGAGAAAGAAAAAGAAGGAAAGACAAGAATCGTAAAATCATACAGAAGACAAAAAAATAAAAAAACAATGAGGAAGAATGATTCAAATACGAATAGAAGAATAAAGAAAACTAAAAGAAACAACACAAAATATGTCCGACAGAGAGATACCCTGAGTAGCTTACCTGTAACCCCGTGGCACTAACCGTCAGTGTTGAAATGTTAACACAATGGGCGGCACTCTTTGGCACTCCTTAATAGCGAATTGAGACGGGGATGGGAATGCACTTAAACACGACCTTTTTTTTTTTTTTTTACCGAAGACACCCTAAAAAAAAAATACTGGCAGTAAAAATGGCATAGAATCTCCCGTGCCAACTTAGCGTGGTATAAATGGCCTGAAGATTTAGTCCTGGAGAGCCATTGTTCAGTGACAGAGCGGCTCTCGGACTCAAAATGGACGTAATTTTTATCAAAAGGGAGGGAGAGAGTGAGTAAGTGAGTGATTGAGTGAGAGAGAGAGAGAGAGTGAGTGAGTGAGTG
Source organism: Penaeus vannamei (assembly GCF_042767895.1). NCBI lineage: Eukaryota > Metazoa > Arthropoda > Malacostraca > Decapoda > Penaeidae > Penaeus > Penaeus vannamei. The sequence continues at coordinate 26,299,323 of NC_091574.1, read as the reverse complement.
AGTGAGTGAGTGAGTGAGAGAGAGAGAGAGAGAGAGAGAGAGAGAGAGAGAGAGAGAGAGAGAGTTGTTTATGTGCCAATGATGCTAGTGATAATGATAATGATTTAACGCTAAAATGACATAGGATGATAGTAATGGTGATAACGATCTAACAATAATGACATCAGCAATACTTAATGTTGATAATGGTAATGGTAACAATGATAGTAAAACAAGTCTGCGAATAAACTGCAATTACCTCATAAGCAGATGATATAATAATTGCTCAATATTTGATATAAATCC
>NC_091574.1:26269038-26271538 GCF_042767895.1 Penaeus vannamei | reverse complement strand
AGAGCGAGAGAGAGAGATGGGGGAGGGGAAAGAGAGAGGGAGAGAGGGAAAAAGAGAAGAGGGGGAAGGGAGAAAAAGACAGGGAAACAGAGAGCGAGAAAGTAAGAGAGAAAGAGAGAGAGAGAGAGAGAGAGAGAGAGAGAGAGAGAGAGAGAGAGAGAGAGAGAGAGAGAGAGAGAGAGAGAGAGAGAGAGAGAGAGAGAGAGAGAGAGAGAGAGAGAGAGAGAGAGAGAGAGAGAGAGAGAGAGAGAGAGAGAGAGAGAAATAGAGAGAGAGAGAGAGAGAGAGAGAGAGAGAGAGAGAGAGAGAGAAAGAGAAGAGAGAGAGAGAGAGAAAGAGAGAGAAAGAAAGAGAGAGAGAGAGAAAGAAAGAAAGAAAGAAAGGTGGGGGGGTATGCCATGCAAGCATAATCCAGAGGTAAGCCAAGTGTCATACGTTTTCTGTGTCAAGGACTTTCTTACGTGTCAAGTCAGGTTCTAATTTCGTTTGCGTGTCATGAGCGTTAGCCGGTTGATATGACAACTAACAACACTTTATTCATGATCAGGAACGCATGACCAGCACGTGTCATGCACTGGTCGATCGAAGTGAATGACCGGGTAAGAATGTCACATGTCATGGACTCGTGGCGTGTAAGGCGATAGCACTTAAGTTAAAACCGAAAAATGAGTAAAAAAAAAGAAAGAGAGAGAAAAAAAGAGCGAGAGATAGAGAAAGACAGAGAGAGAGAGAAAGACAGAGAGAGAGAGAGAGAGAGAGAGAGAGAGAGAGAGAGAGAGAAAGAAAGAAGAAAATAAAAAGAAAAAGAAAAAAAAGTATCGAGAGTCCAGGCGCAACGAAGCTCAGTCACGAAGTCTTTAAAGAGATTGCTTTTCTCCTCAAGGATGTCAAGGTGTGTGAGCTATCTTTTCTGTATCTCTCTCCCCCACTCTCTCGCTCTCTCTCTCTATCCTCTCTCTCTGTCTGTCTATCCTCTCTCTCTCTCTCTCTCTCTCTCCCTCCCTCTCTCTGCGTGTGTGTGTGTGTGTGTGTGTGTGTGTGTGTGTGTGTGTGCGTGTGCGCGTGTGTGTGTGTGTGTGTGTGTGTGTGTGTGTGCGTGCGCGCATGTCTGTGTGTGTTTGTACGTGTGTGTGTGAACGTGTGTGTGTGTGTGTGTGTGTGTGCATGTCTGTGTGTGTGTGTGTGCGTTTATTATAAGAATCAGGCTCTGTCGGCAATGCAGATTGAACATAACAGTCATGCAGAACTGAGCGAATAACCCTTCATTTTCTTGAATGATAAAGTAAAAAGGACACGTTGCGGGTTTTAAAGTAATACTTTCTCTATCTCTCTATCTATCTCTCTCTCTAATTATCTATCTATCTCTATCTATCACTATCTGTCTATCTCTCTATCTAATTATCTATCTATCTCTATCTATCACTATCTATCTCTCTATCTAATTATCTATCTATCTCTATCTATCACTATCTATCTCTCTATCTAATTATCTATCTATCTCTATCACTATCTATCTATCTATATTTATCTATCTATCTCTATCTATCTATCTTTATCTATCTGTCTCTATCTATCTATCGGTCTATCTCTATCTATCTATCCATCTATCCATCTGTCTATCTATCTATCCATCTATCTATCTATTTCTGTCTATCTATCTATCTCTATCTATCTATCTATCTATCTGTCTATCTCTATTGATCTATCTATCTATCTATCCATCCATTCATCCATCCATCCATCCATCCATCCATCCATCCATCCATCCATCCATCCATCCATCCATCCATCCATCCATCCATCCATCCATCCATCCATCCATCCATCCATCTATCCATCCATCCATCCATCCATCCATCTATCTATCTATCTATCTATATACTTATCTATCAATCCATCTGTCTATCTATCTTTCTATTTACCTATCTGTCTATCCTTTCTCATTTTCCTACTCACTCACTCTTCCCCTCAAAATTCAGTTTGCAAAGAAGATACAATAAGTTACCATCTTCACCTTCGAAATATAGACAAAAAACGCAGTGATTTTGATGTATAAGATTGGCGTTGTCGAAGTAAAACGAGTTTGAAGAAATGCGATGCGTATTTGAGCATAATGCTGCGTGTGAAATCGTACAAAGTATTCTCTCTCTCTCTTTCTTTCTCTCTCTCTCTCGTGTTTATAGAGAAAGGGAGGAAAAGAGGGGGGGGGGAGCTGTGATGATGATCATAATAACAACAAAAATTATAAGAATGGTAATGATATTAGTAATGATAATAACAATAATATCATAATGGTAATAATAGGAATAATAATGATAATAACGATGATGATGATGATAATGAAAATTATAATAGCAATAATGTTTAATGATAATGATAATGATAATAATGATGACGATAATAATAATGATGATAATACTAACCATAATAATAATTATTATTATCATCATTATTATCTTTGCAATTATTATTACCATTATTATCATTGTAATTATTATCA
>NC_091574.1:26221538-26229038 GCF_042767895.1 Penaeus vannamei | reverse complement strand
CAAGCACGTAGACAACCGGACAAACAGACACGAAACTAGGCAAGGAGGCTAGCAATCAGACCGCCAAATACACAGCCGGTAAGGTAAATATCCTGTTGTTTCGATGCCTCCTTTGTCCTCCTTTTTCTCTTTGGTTCGCCCTTTTTATTCCCAGCCATCATTCTTCCCTCTTTCTGTTTGTTCCTTGTTTTTTTTCTTTCTGTCTGTCTTTTTCTTTCTCTCTCTCTCTTTCTTTCTTTCTCTCTCTCTTTCTTTTCTCTCTCTCTCTCTCTCTCTCTCTCTCTCTCTCTCTCTCTCTCTCTCTCTCTCTCTCTCTCTCTCTCTCTCTCTCTCTCTCTCTCTCTCTCTCTCTCTCTTCTCTCTTTCTCTCTCTCTCTCTCTCCTTCTATTCTTTCATTATCTTTCTTTTTTTCTTTCTCCTTCTTTCTTTCTTTCTTTTACCTTCCTTCTACCTTCTTTTCCTCTCCCCTGTTCGCCACATTTTTACCTTCTCTTCCTCTTCCTACACCTCCTCTTCTTCTTCCTCCTCTTCCACTTCCTCTTCCTCTCCTTGATCTTTCTCTACTCTCTGCTCTCTCTCCTTCTCTCGTCTTTCTTCTTCTTCTTCTCTTTCTCTTCTCTTCTTTCTCTTCTTCTTCTTCTTCTTCTTCTTCTTCTCTTCTCTCTCTCTCTCTCTCTCTCTCTCTCTCTCTCTCCTTCTTCTCTCTCTCTCTCTCTCTCTCTCTTTTGTTTACCTCCTTCGATTTCGTGTTTTCCCTCCTTCGTCAGTCTTTCTTCTTTCTCTTCTCCTTCGTCACCAATTCTTCTTCCTCTTCTTTTTACCCTTCATGTTATTAATTTCTTCTTTATTCTTCTTCGTTTTTCATTTTTTTTTCTTGTATCCTTTTGCCTTTATTTTCCCAAACCTCCTCGTTATCACTCTTTCCTTCTAATCTTACTTTTCCTTCGCCTCTGTTTTTTTTGTTTTTTTTTTGCTCCATACTTCTTCCTCTCTCCTCTTCCATACCCATCCTCTTATTTTTCTTCCTACTGAACATGGTTATTATTATCATTATTACTATTATTATTATTATTATTATTATTATTATTATTATTATTATTATTATTATTATTATTGTTGTTGTTGTTGTTGTTGTTGTTGTTGTTATTTTTATTATTATTATTATTATTATTATTATTATTATCTTTATCATTATTATTATTATTATCATTATTATTATTATGATTATTATTATTATTATTATTATTATTATTATTATTATTATTATTATTATTATTATTATTATTATTATTATTATTATTATTATTATTATTATTACTGTTATCATCATTACTATTGTAATTTATGGTATTATTATTATTATTACTGTTATTATTATTATTATTATTATTATTATTATTATTATTATTATTATTATTATTATTATTATTATTATTATTATTATTATTATTATTATTATTATCTTTATCATTATCATTATTAATATTATTGTTATTGTTATTATTATTACCATTATTATTATCATTATTATTATTATCATTATTATTATTATTATATTCCCCCTCTTCCTCATCCTCTTTTTCCTCCTCCTCTTCTTCTTCTACTTCTTCCTTATCCTCATTCTCTCCATCTTCTTCTTCCTCATCATCTTCATTCACCCCCTCCTCCTCTTCCTCCTCCTCCTCCCCCTCCTCCTCTTCCTCCTCCTCTTCCTCCTCCTCCTCTTCCTCCTCCTCACTCCTCCTCTCTCCTGTTCTTCGCTTCCTCCTCCTCCTCCTCCTGTTCTTCCTCCTCCTTCTCTTTCCTCCCCTCTCCTCCTCCTGTTCTTCTTCCTCCTCCTCCTCCTCTCTTCCTCCCTCCTCCTCCTCCTCCTGTTCTTTCCTCCTCCTCCTCTCCTTCCTCCTCCTCCTCCTCCTCCTCCTGTCCTGTCCTCCTCCCTCCTCCTGTTCCTCCTCCTCCTCGTCGTCGTCGTCGCGTGCCTTGTCTTCCACCCCCTCCACGTCCTCTTCCAGGTTCCTCCCTGCCTTCTTCCTCCTTCTTCCTCCCTTTCCACCCCCTCCCTCTCAACCTCGCCTTCCACACTCCCCACCCATCATCTCTCTTCTCTCTCCCCCCACTATCCTCCTCTCTCCCCCTCCCACACCTCCCCCCACCCCTCCTCCTCCTCTCCCCCTTTCCTCCTCCTCCCCCCCCCCCCACCCCCTCCTCACTCTCCCCCCCTCCTCCTCCCCCACCCCTACCCTCCTTCCCCCTCCCTCCTCCCCCACCCCTCCTCCTCCTCCACGGCACTTTGCATTACAACTTCCTTCACGCCTGATTCGCGCCCAAGGAATGCCTCCCCCCCCCTACTCCCCTCTCCAGGAAGGATTTACAGCCTTCCAGGACGCCTTCTACCCCCCACCCCCACCCCCACCCCAACACCCTCCTTCCTCTCCCCCTCCCTCCCTAACCCCTTTCTTTTTCGGTGTCCTCCCCTTTTTCCCTCACTTCCTCACTCCTCCTCCTCCTCCTCCTCCTTCTTCTTCTTCTTCTTCTTCTTTCTTCTTCTTCTTCTTCCTTCTTCTTCTTCTCCTCCTCCCTCCTCACTCCTCCTCCACCTCCTCCTCCTACTTCCTCCTCATCCTCCTCATCCTTCGTCGTCGTCGTCGTCATCGTCCTCCTCCTCCTCTCCTCCTCCTCCTCCTCCTCCCTCCCTCCTGCCTCCTCCTCTCCTCCCTCTTCCTCCTCCTCCTCCTGCACCTCCTCCTCCCTCCTCCTCCTCCTCTCTCCTCCTCCTTTTCCAATAGACGCACCTTCCTCCGTGCCTGATCCCCCTTCATTACTTCCCCCCCTCCTTCCTCTACGTGATCCCTATCCTCCCCCCAACACCACCTCTCCTTCCACCTCCCCCCTCCTATCCTACACTTCACCCCCTTCTTCCTTGCACCCCCCCCCCCCCTTCACACACACCCTCCCACACGCGTACCAACCCCAACCCTATACCGTGACCCCCCCCCGACCCCCCCCCCGACCTCTCCCCTTCTTTTTTATCTGATGAGGGAGGGGGGAGGGGAGAGAGGGGGGGCAAGGGGTCTATTGTTTTTCGTTGGGGAAGTAATTTTTTTCGTTTTTTTTTTTGAGAGAGAGAGAGAGTGTTGTTAGTATTGTTAGTATTTCTGTTATTTGTTTTTGTTTTTCTTGTTTTAATACTGTTTTTTGTTTCCAATCTTCGTTATTTAATGATTTTTAAAAATATTTCTTATTATCACTATTTTACTTCCTTCCAGCCATCATATATGTTAATACTGAAGACTTGTTCCTACGTTTGAAATCTGGCCGAGCTCTGGCTCCCCCCCCCCCATCCCTCCCCACTCACCCCCACCCCAATAAATCCCCTGGCAACTCTGCAATTCTGTTTCTCCTGTCTGCCATCTTCCATCGCTCTTCTTTTCTCTTCTTTTCTATCTCTTTTATTCCCATTTCTATTTCATCCGTCCATTCCTTCGTGTTTTTTTTTTCTTTTTCTTTTTTCTTCTTTCTTTTCTTTTCTTTCTTTTGTCTATCCTCTCCTCGAATTCTCCTCATTCTTTCTTTTCGTTTTTTCTTTTTTTTTCTTTTCTTTTTTGTCTATCTTTTCGGATTCTCTTCATTCTTCTTTTATTAGCTTTCTTATATTCTTCCATGCTCCTTCTCTGTTTCTTTGTCCATTCCTTCCCCTCTCCTTCTCCTCTCATTTATGCGTCTGCCTCTTTTCCACATTTTACTCGAGCTTCTTTTTTTTCATCTTCTTTTCTCTCTTCTATGTCCTTCTCTTCTTTTCCTTCTCATCTTCCCCCTTCCATCTTCCCTCCTTTCTACCCTCTCCCCCATTTATCTCTCTTTCTTCCTTTCTCCCACTTCCGTCCCTCTCTCCTTCGGTCTTTCATCCTCCCTTTTCCATTTTTTTTCACCTTCTCCCTTATTCATCTCCCTTTCATCCTCTCTCCTTCTCCCCTTTTTTCCATTATCTTCTTCTTCTTCTACGTCCTTTCCACCCTTCACCCTCTCTCTCTCTCTCTCTCTCTCTCTCTCTCTCTCTCTCTCTCTCTCTCTCTCTCTCTCTCTCTCTCTTTCTCTCTCTCTCTCTTTCCATCTCTCTCTCTCTCTCTCTCTTTCTCTCTCTTTCTCTCTCTCTTTCACTCTCACTCTCTCTCTCTCTCTCTCTCTCTCTCTCTCTCTCTCTATATATATATATATATATATATATATATATACTCTTTCTATATATATATATATATATATATATATATATATATGTATATATTTTTTTTTCCATCTCTCTATTTATTCCCCCTTTCCGTATTAACTTTCTGTCGTATTTTTTCTCCCTTAATTCTACTCCTCAATTCCCTCTCTTCCTTTGTCCCATTCTCGTCTTTCTCCCTCTCCTTTTCTCCCCTTCCCTTCTTCTTCTTACCTCCTTCTCTTCCTCCCCTCCCTATCTCTTTCTCTTCCTTCCCTCCCTTTTTCCCTCCTTCTCTTCCTCCCCTCCCTCTCTCCTTCTCTTCCTCCCCTCCCTTCTTCCCTCCTTCTCCTCCTCTCCTCCGCCCAGCACCTCTCCATCTCCCTTTTACATCCTCTCACCTCTGCACAACCTCCTAGGACTCCCTCTATCCTTCCACCAGTCCTCCTATCCTTCCTCCATCCTATTTTTCTATTCTTCCATCACCCCTCTCCCCCCCCACCCTGCCCTCCATCCTCGCATTCCAGCTCTTTCTCTCCATCTTCGCATCCTTCCAGCTTCTCATGCGTCCTTCCTTTCAACTATTTCTCCATCCTTCCACCTATGCCTCCCATCCCTTTCTTATCCATAACTTCCCTTCATTCCTCCATCCTTCCGTCCTTCCATCCCTTCACCTTTCCATCCTTCCTTCTCGCCATCCTTCCACTCCTCTATTCCTCCATCTTTCCATCCACTATCCTTCCAGTACCTTCCATCTTTCCATCCATCCCTCCATCCACCCTTCCATCCTTTCTTCTCTCCCATCCTTCCATCCCTCCATCCTCCATCCCTTCCACCCCTTCACCCCTACAACCTTCCATCCTGCATCCTTCCCTCCATCCCTCCATCCTTCCATCCCTCCATCCCTTCAACCTTCCATCCTTCCACTCCTCCATTCTTCCATCTTTCCATCCATCTACCCTCTATCTTCCATCTATCCCTCCAGCCCTCCATCCCTTCAACCTTCCATCCACTATCCTTCCATCCTTCCACCCCTCCATCTTTCCATCCTTCCATCCTTCCTGCTCCCCCCCCCCCCCGCAATGAGGCTGCGTCCCCAACCCGCCCCTCGCTCGACCTTGGCCCTGAGTCCCTTGACCCTGACTCTCGCATATTTGAATTATTCGCGAGATAATGCGAGACTGGGTACACGGCGGATAGATGGCGCTGGCGGGTGACGTCATCGGCGGGAAAATTAAAGGCGGGATTCTTGTCAGTTTGAGGGTTTGCCTTTAATTAAGAATTTCCGCGTTTGAAAGTCATATTTGGATTTATTTTTTCTTTCTCTTTTAAATATTTCGTTTATTGGATATCTGTCCTTTTGGTTTATGTCTGTCTAAGCGTGTAGGTTTTCGATTTATCTGTCTTTCTCTTATTCTTTGTTTCTGGCTCCCTTCTACCCTTCTCTTTATTTTTCTTTCTTCACTTCGGCCTCACTACGCTCTCCTTTTTATTCCAGATTTCCCTTTCCATTTATGCATATTTATCTTACCATCTCAGTCTCTATTTATTTATGTCTCTTTAATCTTTCTCTTTATACCTTTTTTATCCCTTTCTCTCCTTCGTCTCGACCTTCCTCCGCTCTCCTCCATCTTCCCTTGTTCGGAACTCCTATCTTAACCCCCCACCCCACCCCACCCCGCATACCATGACGTCATCTGCCAAAGTCAAGGACGTGTGTGTGTGTGTGTGTGTGTGTGTGTGTGTGTGTGTGTGTGTGTGTGTGTGTGTGAGTGTGTGTGTGTGTGTGTGTGTGTGTGTGTGTGTGTGTGTGTGTGTGTGTGTGTGTGGGTGTGTATGTGTGTGTGCGTGTGTGTGTGTGTGTGTTTGTGTTCGTGTATGTATGTGAGTTTATCTCTTTGTGTCTATGTGTGTTTGTGTCTGGTCTCCCTTCCCTTGTATGTGTTTTTCAGTTGTCAATGCCGTGTGTGGACACAAATATAAACCAACGCCGAAAAAAATACAACAATATCCTGTTGCATAATTGGAAAGTTTTGTCTGCGTGACTTGTAGACTTACACGGACTCCAAACAGTCCTTCCGAATCTGCCGGAGGCTCAACAAATACTTTATTCCTACTGTCATGGATCTCTCACCAAGCTGCATCTCCTGATCCCATAATGTGTTCTTATATTTATCTATTCATCACTCCCCTAAAAACTAACATACCATCATGAATATCCTCAATTAGGTTTTTTTCTTTTCTTTTTTTTTACGCAGAAGCCAACGGGTATCCAGAGGTATTACACCATTAGGATAATAAATCATTTCTTAAAATCCATTACTGGCACCGACCTACTGGAGGGCAGTGAAATCTCCGGAGCCTTTGTGGGGAAGTGGAGCCGGGAAGCGAGGGAGGAGAGAGGAAGGGGTGATGAATATGAATAGGGAAGAGGATAGATAAAGCAGGAGGCAAAAAAGGTAGAAGGGAAATAGGGAACGATGGAGGAAAATGGAGTGAAAGAAATAGGATGTATAAGAAGAGTAGAAACGTAATAAAAAGCGATGCATTTCATGGTGAATAAAGTGGAGGGAAATCGAAAACCAATGATAGCCGACAAAAAAGATAAACCAGAGACAGAATGAAAATAAAAGTGAACAGCCCAATAAATGAAAAAAAGATCAGTAAACAAAAAGAGAGAGAAACAGCAACCATAAAAATCAACCAAGGAACCAGCGAGAACCACGACAGTACATTGTTTACATCCTCGCGTCGTGATCGCCCGCACCCCCTTCTTAAAGACACGAGATTCTTCTGCTTCATTTTTTATTCCCTCTCCTCCTCCTCCTCCTCTTTCTCCCCCTCCTTGGCGAGCGACGAGGAGCGGCGAACCAACAAGAGCAAGCTGGCGTCTCGAAAAGGACCGTGGGATTTCACATGGTCTACGAATATGGCTCCTTGCATAGAGATTCTCGACCTTAGCGCCGGACAAGCCCTAGACCTGTGTAGTTGTCGGCATCCAACAATTAGGGGATTCAGGAAGAAGACAAAAGGTAATTGTTGTCGTATCGTGACGCTGTACACATACGCTGTCCGGACAAGGCGAAGGGGGGGAGAGAAAGGATGAAGGGAGAAAAGCGGGGAGGGGGAAGGGAGAAGGGAGAAGCGCGTGGATAGGGGCAGGTGGAAGTTACGTGCACGGATGACAAATGAGGAGGCACGTACAATGATAAGCAGATATGGTCATGTGATTAAGAGAGAGAGAAATACACACACACACACACACACACACATACATACAGACACACACACACACACA
>NC_091574.1:26206538-26219038 GCF_042767895.1 Penaeus vannamei | reverse complement strand
TGCCCCTTCCCTTTACCCCCTCCCCTGGTACCCCTTCCCCATTTCCCTACCCCTACTTCCCATCCCTACACCCCCCCCCCCTCACCCATCCGTCCCTATTCCTTCCCCCTCCCCTCCACTTCCTGCCCAAATCTCCCTACCCCACCCTCCCTCCCTCCACCCTGTTTTCCCCAACTAATCGCCCATTCGATCATCCACAACACTCCCACCCACTTCTCCCTCCTCCCCCCACCATATGAGACAATACCTCGTTATTCCTCAATGCTTGGCTGGATTCGCTAACGACCCCCCCCCCCTCCGCCCCCTCTTCCAGTCTCTTATTCACTTAATCTTTCACTCAAGCAGTCACTTCGTTTGTCTCGATGCAAGGCCGCTGTGTGACCTTGAAAGGGGGGTGGGTGGAAGGATGATAAAGAGAGAGAGATGGAAGGGTGGAAGGTGGAAGAGAGAGAAAGAAGAGAGAGGTGGGAGGGGAGTGAGAGAGAGAGAGACGGGGGAGGGGGGAGAAAAAGAGAGAGAGAGAGAGAGAGAGAGAGAGAGAGAGAGAGAGAGAGATGGGGGAGGGAGAAGAGAGAGAGAGAGGGAGGGAGGGAGAAAGAGAGGGGGGGAGAAAGAAGAGATTGAGAAGGAGAGAGAGAAGAGAGAGAATGGGGGAAGAAGACTGTGAGAAAGAGAGAGAGAGAATCATCTTGCTCGTTTTTTTTGTTTTTTTTCATCTGATTTATAACTTTTTTCCCTAGAAAATGAAAATACAAGAAATACCAAAAAGATTAAGTAAGATTGCACCTCTTCCTTGTTTTCAATTATCGTTCTCCGTGTTTTCCTATCCTCCTCTTATAGAATTATCATGTTTATTATTATCCCCCTCGACGTCATAGTCTTGTAATGCCGGAATTTATGAAGAGTTAGTCAAGATCGTTCATAATTCATTAGCCTTTGTTTGTGTATTTTTTATTCTTATTTATATATTTATTTATTTTTGTCTATTATTTCCGGGTGTCATCATAGATTCATCATCATTATTTCTTTTTTTGTTTCTTTGTTTGTTTGTTTTATTATTTCTTTGTTGTTTTTGTTTCTTAGTCTACCTGTCGTTCCACTATCTTCCCACCTATCTATCTGTCTGATTATATATCTATCTACCTGCATCTATCTCTATCCATATGTCCGCTTGTCTGTCTTCCTATTCATCTGTCTATCCTGTCTACCTCACGACATATCTACCCAAATACCATCACTCAACCTGTCTATCAACTAATCTATCCACCTGACTACCTATCCTTCTCTATCCACCTGACTACCTGTCCTTCTCTATCCACTTGACTACCTATCCTTCTCTATCCACCTGACAACCTGTCAACCTATCAATCCACCTCCTACCCCTCTCTACCCCCCCCCTCCCCCCCTCCCCCAGTCTTGACTCCCCGCTCCGTCGTGTCCTTCGCAACGGCCTCCCCCTCCCCCCTCCCTCTCCCCCTGCCGCCGCCGCACCGTCATGGCTCGGACTCCCCGCTTGCGTCTGCTTGCGTCTGCTTGCGGCTGCTTGCGACTCTGCTTGTTAATTCTTGCTTGGCGTCGGCGTTGTCATTGATGTCTGCGTTGTGTTTTAATGAGGCTGTTTATTTTTTCTTCTTCTTCTTCTTGGGGGGGGGGTTAGCTTATCTCCAGTCCTTTCTTTATTCATTTCTCTCTCATCTCTGTCTGTTTGCCTCTCTTTCTTTCTGTTTATCTGCCTAACTGTCTGTCTGTCTATCTGTCTATCTGTTGGTCAATCATTCTCTTTTAATTTCCATCTATTCGCAACCCTTTTATGCCTTTCTCTTTCCTATATATATATATATATATATATATATATATATATATATATATATATATATATATATATACATATATATATATATACATATATATATATACATACACACACACACACACACACACACACACACACACACACACACACACACATATATATCATATTTATATATATATATATATATATATATATATATATACCTATATATCATATATATATATATATATATATATATACATATATATATATATATATATATATATATATATATATATATATATATATATATGTATATATGTATATATATATATATATATATATATATATATATATATATGTATATATATATATATATATATATATATATATATATATATATAAGTAGATAGATAGATATGCCATTGTTTGTGTTGATTTTGCAGAGGAGAGAAGCACCGTCATTGCACGCATAATAACGATAATCAATTTGTCTGAGGGAAGAAAAATGGCCGAGAAGTGAGTCTGCAACGACAGCGTTTCCAAGAAGTCGTGACTCTTGCTATGCCTGTCACTGCAGTGTCTTTTTCTTATTATTTTTCTTGTTCCTAGTTCCTGCATTTTTATTTTATTTTCATTTTTAATTTATTTATTCATTTGTCTTGTTCTTAGTTCCTGCTCTTTTTTTATTTATTTTTATTTATTTTTTTATTTTTTTATTCCTTCGTCATTTCCTATTTTTTGGCTTCTAATTTCTTTTTACTCTTTTTTCTTTATTTCTTATTTCTCTTATTTTTCATCATTATTGTCATTGTGATTATTATTATTTCAATCATGATTTTTGTTATTATATTTAATAGTTTTATCATTATTATTATTAATATTGTTATCATTATTGGTAGTAGCAGTAGTAGTATCATTGTTATTTTCATCATTATTATAATTATCATTATCATTATATTATTGTTATGATTATCATCATTATTATTATTATTATTATCATCATCATTATCATTATTATTGTTATTATTATCATTATCATTATTATCATTATTATTATCATTATCATTATTATTATTATTATTATTATTATTATTATTATTATTATTATTATTATTATTATTATTATTATTATTATTATTATTATTATTACTATTATTATTATTATCATTATTATTATTATTATTATTATTACTATTATTATTATTATCATTATTAGTATTATTGCTATTATTGTTATTATTATCATAATCATTACTATAATTATTATTACTAGTAGTAGTAGCAGTAGTAGTACGATCAACATTATCATCATCAATAATTATTACTGTCTTCATTACATGTCATCATTATTATCATCATAGCATTACTATTATCATTAATATCACCATCATTATCATCACAATCATGATCATCATAAACGATCATGTTCGCCATCATCATAGTCATCATCATTACGAACATCATGGCCGCCGCTGCACTCCCGACCCTCCTTCAGCCAGAGTGAAATTGGACAGCATTCGCACTCCACTCCACCATGACGCTGCAAAGAGTGAGAGGCGGAGAAAAGAAAATGCGATTTGCAAACAGAGACGGAAGGGGGGGGGGGGGAGAGGGAGAGGAGAGGGAGGGCGAGGATGAGAGTGGAATGGGTAAGGAGTGAATGGTAAAGGAGAGGAAGACGAGAAGAGAAGAGGGAGGGAGGGAGGGTGGGGTGAGTAGTAAGGAGAAGGAGACGGAATAACGAATAGAGAATGAGGGGAAAGAAGGATAAGGGTGAGGAAGGAGGAGAGAAAAAAGGAAAGAGGAAAGGAGAGACTGGCGAGGAGGCAATAGCTAAAGAAAAGGTGCGTCCGAGTTGCAGTCCCCGGCCCTCTAGCGGCCACTGCACCAACTAAACTCGGCCCTTAAAAAAATACCCAGAGATGGATGTTGCCTTTTTTACGTATTTATTTCATCCAGTTTCATCCGGATTGGAAATTTGCTTTCAATATAAACTGTTATTGTTTTTTTCAGTTTTTATCCGATACTTTTCCCCTCAAAACCAGTTCTACGCTTTAGAAGACCGCCAGAATACTCGTTGGAGTTGTAAGGACAAGTGACCATGGAATCTGCCGCAGTTTGAGCGCGGAAAAGCAGTGGAAAGTTTTGATTTATGGCCATGAGCTGCAGGGATAAAAGATACGATCTCAAGGGAACTATGCTTTGTCACCGTCGTCGACAATCTTATCGATTGAAACGATGAAAGACTACGGTTTATTACTCTATTTTCTTTCTTATTTCTTCTCACTTCTTTTCTTTCTTTCTCTTATTTTTTTTCTTCGTGCTCGTTGTTCTCCTCATCCTTCTCTTTATTTTCCCTCCTCGTCTTCTTTTCTCTTTTCTGTTTCTGGTAATGCTGATGGTGTTATTGCTACTGCAGTTGTTATTCTCCCTCCTTCTCTTCTTCTTCTTCTTCCTCTCTTCTACTACCACTATTATTACTACTTCTTCTTCTTCTTCTTCTTCTTCTTCCTTTTCTTTTTATTCTTCCTCCTCCTCCTCCTCCTCTTCCTCCTCCTCTCCCTCCTCCTCCTCCTGCTCCTCCAGCTCATCCTGATGTTATTATTATTATTATTATTATTATTATTATTATTATTATTATTATTATTATTATTATTATTATTATTATTATTATTATTATTCATCCTCATCCTCATCCTCCTTCTCCTCCTTCTCCTCTTCCTCCTCTTGCTTCTCCTTCTCGTCCCATTATTATTATTGTTATTATAATTGTTATTATTATTATTATTGTTATTATTATTATTATTATTATTATTATTATTATTATTATTATTATTATTATTATTATTCGTGCTGCTCTTCCTCGTCCTTCTCCTTTCCCCCTTCCTACTCCTACTCCCTTCACTTCCTCCTTACCTCCCCTTCCTCCTCTTCCTCCTCCACCTTTTTTCCTCTTTTCCCCCCATACTCCTCCTCCTCTCTCCTCCTCCTCCTTCTTCTTTCCTCCCTTTCCCCCCTTCCTCCTCCTCCTCCCTCTTTTCCTCTTTCCCCCCCTTCCTCCTCTTCCTCCTCCACCTTTTTTCCCCGTTCACCCCATTCTCCTCCTCCTCCTTCTCCTAAACACGAATAATTGCACACCAAAACACACTTGCATTTACCCATAAAACACCCTCGCTTATTTACACACATCCATCCATCAGCTCCTTTGTAGTGCACAGGAGCTCGTTATTACAGGAAGGCAAAGAGACACGCAAACTCCTCCTCCTCCTTTTCCTTCTCCTTCTCCTTCTCCTTCTCCTTCTCCTTCTCCCTTCTCCTTCTCCTCCTCCTCCCTCCTCCCTCCTCCTCCTCCTCCTCCCTCCTCCTCCTCCTCCTCCGCCCTTTCCTCCTCCTTCTACTCCTCCTCCCTCCTACTCCTCCCTCCTCCTCCTCCTCCTCCCTCCCTCCTCTCCTCCCTGCTCCTCCTCCTTCTCCTTCTCCTCCTCTCATCCTCATCCCTCCTCCTCCTCCTCCCTCCTGCTCCTCCTTCTTCTCCTCCCTCCTCCTCCCTCCTCCCTCCTCCTCTTCCTTCTCCTCCTCCTCTCCTCCTCCTCCCTCCTCCTGCTCCTCCTCCCTTCTCCTCCTCCCTCCTCCTCCTCCTCCTCCCTCCTCCTCCTCCTCCTCCTTCCTCCTCCCAGCTCCTCCAGCTCCTCCTGCTCTTATTATTATTGTTATTATTATTATTATTATTATTATTATTCCTCCTTCCCCTCCTTCTTCTCCTTCTCCTCCTCCTCCTCCTCCTCCTCTTATTATTATTATTATTATTATTATTATTATTATTATTATTATTATTATTATTCCTCACTCCTTCTCCTTCTCATCCTCCTCCTTCTCCTCCTCCTTTTCCTCCTCCTCCTTCACCTCTTCCTCCGCCTCCTTTCTCCTCCTCCTCCTCCTCCTCCTCCTCCTCCTCCTCCTCCTTTTCCTTCTCCTCCTCCTCCTCCTCCTCCTCCTCCTCCTCCTCCTCCTCCTCCTCCCTCCTTCTCCTTCTCCTTCTCCTTCTCCTCCTCCTCCTCCTCCTCCTCCTCCTCCTCCTCCTCTCCTCCTGTTCCCTCCTCCTTCTCCTTCTCCTCCTCCTCTTCCTCCCTCCTCCCTCCTCCTCCTCCTCCTGCTCCTCTCCTTCTCCTTCTCCTCCTCCTCTTCTTCTCCTCCTCCTCCTCCTCCTTCTCCTCTCCTCCTCCTCCTCCTCCTCCTCCTCCCTCCTCCTCCTCCTCCTCCTCCTCCTCCTCCTCCTCCTCCTCCTCCTCCAGCTCCCTCCTACTCTTATTATTATTATTATTATTATTATCATTATCATTATTATTATTATTCCTCTTCTCCTTCTACTCCTCCTCCTCTTATTATTATTATTATTATTATTATTATTATTATTATTATTATTATTATTGTTATCATTATAATTATTATTCCTCCTCCTCCCTCCTCCCTTCTCCTCCTCCTCCTTCTCCTCCTCCTCCCTCCTCCTCCTCCTCCCTCTTCCTCCTCCTTCTCTTCCTCCTCCTCCTCCCTCCTCCTCCTCCTCTCCTCCTCCTCTCCTCCTCCTCCTGCACTCCTCCAGCTCCTCCTGATATTATTATTATTATTGTTATTATTATTATTCCTCCTCCTCCTCCTTCTTCTTCTTCTCCTCCTCCTCCTCCTCCTCCTCCTCCTCCTCCTCCTCCTCCTCCTCCTCCTCCTCCTCCTCCTCCTCCTCCTCCTCCCCCTCCTCCTGGAACAAAAAATGTTGCACTTGTACATTCTACAAAGAAACACGATGAAAAAAAAAATAATAATAAAATAATAATGACAATGTTGATGATGGTAATAATGGTGATAGGAGATATAGGGATGATGGTGGTAGTAGTTATGGTAAAGTTATGGTATTTATAGTGATGTTCATGGTAACGGTGGCATGAAAGAACTGTAGTAATTGCGATAAAACTGATGATTATTTGTAATTATCAGAAGGATCGTGGGAATAGCAACAACAGCGAGTTTTGATAATGACAGCACAGAATGATGATGATGATAATGGATATGATGATAGCGATAATTGAAATAATGGTAATGATGATGATAATGATGATATAAGTAGTGATAACATGAGCAATACCAACAAGCGCCCCTAAAAAAATCATCATCAAAATCATAACAACAATAATAATAACACTAAGGATGATAACAAGAACAGTACCAATTATTAATAGTGTATTACGGTAGTGCCCCTGGACAAAGACCACCCCCTGCAGCGCCCTCTCAGCGCCTCCTGCCACCCCCCCACTCCCCCTTCCTCCCTCCCCCCTCCCCCCTTCCCCCCCTCCTGTCGCCACGTTCCAACCTCGAACGATTTGCCATTTTTGCCTCGTTCCACTTATCACGTTCCCGGATGTTCCTCAAGAAAATTCCCATGTTCTTATTTGTTGTGGGAGGAGGGGGGAGAGGGACGAGGGGAGAGGCGAAAGGGGAGAGACGACAGAGGGGGAGGGGGGAATAGGGGAGGGAGAGGGGGAAGAGGGAATAGGGGAGGGAGAGGAAAAGAGGGAATAGGGGAGGGAGAGGAAAAGAGGGAAGAGGGGAGGGGAAGGGACAAGGGGAGAGGCGAAAGGGGAAAGACGACGGAGGGGGAGAAGGGAATAGGGGAGGAGAGAGGAGGGAATAAAGGGAAAGGAAGGAAGAGGATAAGAGGGAAGAGGGGAGGGGAAGGGACAAGGGGAGAGGCGAAAGGGAAAGACGACGGAGGGGGAAGGAAGGGAATAGGGGAGGGAGAGGAGGGAATAAGGGAAAGGAAGGAATGGAGGATAAGAGGGAAGAGGGGAGGGGAAGGGACAAGGGGAGAGGCGAAAGGGGAGAGACGGAGGGGGAGGAGGAAGGAATAGGGGAGGAAGAGGGAGAGGGGGAGGTTGCAGAAAGAGAGCGGGAAGGGAGAGAATGAGGAAAAGAGGTGAAATGGGAAAGGGAAAAGGGGAGGGAGATAAGGGAGGGAAGGTAAAGGAAGGGAATGGGGAGAGAGGGAGAGGGAGGGATGAGGAGAAAAACAACAAATGGAGATTAAGGGGCGAAGAGGAGTCGGAGAAAGAGAGACATAAAAATAGAGAAAGAGAGATAGAACAATTAAAAGAGAAGGGAAAATAAGGAGAGAGAGAGAAGGAAGAGAAAGGAAAGGGGGAGAGAAAGAGAAAGAGAAGAAAGAAAATGGAGAGAAAGAGAAGAAAGAAAAGAAAAGAAAGGGAAGGGAGAAAGAAGAGAGAAAGAGAAGAAAGGAAAACAGGGAGAAAGTATCGCCTATTCCCCCACTGTCCGTTTCCGTCGCGAGTGGCTTCTGCTTAGCCTCGACACGGGCGCGAGTCGTCGTCGTGTCGTATGGGTGACTGGCTGGTCTCAAGGTCGTTCCTCGTTCTTGTCCATTTTCGTTTTTATTATTATTTATCATCTAGACTTTTTCTCTGATTGTTTATTTAGGTAATGTTGGTTTGTTTTTGTTTTTTTCTTTTTGTGTGTGTGTGTTTGGATAATTTTGGTCTGTTTCTTTGTTTGTTTGTTTTTTAATTGATTGTTTGGATAATGTTGGTATGTTTGTTTTTTTATTGTTTCTTTTGTTTTTTGATTGTTTGTTTTGTGATTTTATTGTTTGTTTTGTTTTTTGATTGTTTGTTTTGTGATTTTATTGTTTGTTTTGTTTTTTGGATTGTTTGTTTTGTGATTTTATTGTTTGTTTTGTTTTTTGATTGTTTGTTTTGTGATTTTATTGTTTGTTTTGTTTTTGATTGTTTGATTTGTTTTTTGATTGTTTGTTTTGTTTTTTGATTGTTTGTTTTGTTTTTTTATTGTTTGTTTTGTGATTTTATTGTTTGTTTTGTTTTTTGATTGTTTGTTTTGTTTTTTTTTTATTGTTTGTTTTGTTTTGATTGTTTGTTTTTGTTTTTTGATTGTTTGTTTTTTTTGTGTTTTGATTGTTTGTTTTGTTTTTTGATTGTTTGTTTTGTTTTTTATTTTGTTTTGTTTTTTTATTGTTTGTTTTGTGATTTTATTGTTTGTTTTGTTTTTTGATTCTTCGTTTTGTTTTTTGATTGTTTGCTTGGTTTTTTGCTTGTTTGTTTTGTGAATTTATTGTTTGTTTTGTTTTTTGATTGTTTGTTTAGATAATGTTGGTCTGTTTTTTATTAATTGGATAATTTTGGTCAGTTTGTTTCTTTCTCTTTTTATTGTTTAATTGAATGATATTGGTTTGCTTTTTTAAGATTGTTTTTTGGGGTAATGTTGTTTGGTTTGCTGTTTGTCATGTCTTCTTTGAGTCATTTATCATTTTTCCTTTTCCTTTTGTTTCGTCTTCTTATACTTCGTTTTGTTCAGATTCTTTGGGTAATTAGAGTAGACAGTAGACAGAAAGGCAAAGAAAGAAATGAGAGGTGGGATGAAGAGAAGGAGAGATAGGAGAGAGAGAGAGAGAGAGAGAGAGAGAGAGAGAAAGAAGGAGAGAGAGAGAGAGAGAAAGAGAGAGAGAGAGAGAGAGGGAAAGAGAGAGAGGGGGGGGGAAAGAGAGAGAGAGAGAGAGAGAGAGAGAGAGAGAGAGAGAGAGAGAGAGAGAGAGAGAGAGAGAGAGAGAGAGAGAGAGAGAGACAGATAGACAGACAGACAGAGAGAGAGAGAAAGAAAGGAAGAGAGAGAAAGAGAAAGAGAGAGAGAGAGGAGAGAGAGAGAAGAGAGAAAGAGAGAGAGAGAGAGAGAGAGAGAGAGTGAGAGAGAGAGAGAAAGAGATAGAGAGAAAGAAAAGAAAGAAAGAAAAAGAAAAGAAAGAAAGAAAGAAAGAAAGAAAGAGAGTGAGTGAGAGAGAGAGAGAAAGAGATAGAAAGAGAATTAGAGAGATAGAGAAAGAAAGAAAGAGAGAGAGAGAGACCAGAAAGACAGAAATAGAGAGAGCGAAAGAGAGAAAGAGAGAGAGGCAGACAGACAGAGAGAATTACACCCCCCCCACCTCCCACCCCAGTGTAAACATCATCCGCCGCACATCACGAGGCGAGCACACAAAAAGCCCCCTTATCGGCCTGTGTCAATAAGGGCTCGTTTCGAGAGTACATGTTGGAGGTCACATGTGGCAAAGGAAAAAAGGGGAGGGGGGGGAGGAAAAGGGAGAAGGGAGGGGGAAGAGAAGTAAGTAGTGAGGGAGTAAGTAGTAAGGGAGAGAAGGAAGTAAGAGGTAAGAGAGGTAAGTAAGTAAAAAGTAAGTAAGAAGGGAGAGAAATAAATAAGAAGTGAGGGAGGGAAGTAAGTAAGAAGGGAGATGTGAAGTAAAGAACTAAGAAAGAGAAGTAAGTAGTAAGGTAAAGAAGTAAGTAAGAAGTAAGGGAGAGAAGTAAAAGTAAGAAGTAAGAGAGAGAAGTAAAAGTAATAAGTAAGAGAGAAAGAGAAGTAAGGGATAGAAGTAAGTAAGAAGTAAGGGAGAGAATTGAAAACAAGAAGAGAAGTAAGGGAGAAGAAAAGGGGAAAAGGGAAGGAGAATGTAGAGGGAGAGAGAATGGTGATGAGACTATGCGGAGAGTGGGGAGAGCGGAGCGAGTAGGAGAGGGGAAGGGAGGTGAGTGGAGTGAGGGGGGAGGATAGGGGGGGAGAAGGGGGAGGGGTGAGGAAGGGGGCGAAGAACGTACGAGAGGAAGCAAAGAGAGGGAGGGGGGGAGGGGGAGGCATAGGTAAACAGAGTACGAGAGAAGAGGCATGGAGAGAGAGAAGGGAGGGGAAAGGGAGGGGGAGGAGGAAGTAAACAGAGTAGAAGCGAAGGCGCAAAAGAGAGGAAGGTAAAGAGGGAAGGGGGAAAGGGAGGGGGAGGGAGAGAAGGCTAGAGAGAAAAGGGGAGATGGAGGAAGAGAGGGAGGAAGGGGAGGTAAACAGAGTAGGAGAGAAAGCAGAAAGAAAAAGGGAGATGGAGGGAGATAGGAGGAAAGGGAAGGTAAACAGAGTATGAGAGAAGACAAAGAGAAAGGGGAGATGGAGGGAGAGAGGGAGGAAGAGAGGAGGAAGGGGAGGTAAAACGGAATAGGAGAAGAAGTCAAAGAGAAAAGGGGAGATGGAGGGAGAGACGAGGAAGGGGAGGTAAACGGAGATAAGAGAGAAGGCAAAGATGAGAGAAAGGGGAGATGGAGGAAGAGAGGAGAGGAGGAAGGGGAGGTAAACAGAGTAGGAAAGAACACAGAGAGAAAAGGGGAGATGGAGGGAGAGAGAAGAAAGAGAGGGAGAGACAGGGAGGAGAGTAAACATGAATAGAACGAGAGAGAAAGTCAAGAGAGAGAAAGAAGAGATGGAGGGAGAGAGAAGAAAGAGAGGGAGGAAGGGGAGAGTAAACAGAATAGGAGAGAACACAGAGAGAAAAGAAGAGATGGAGGGAGAGAGAGGGAAGAGAGGAAGGGGGAGAGGGGAGAAAAGGGGAAGGGGAAAGGCATCGTTAAGACTGAAAAGTCGTCAGATGGAGGGAGAGAAGAGAAGAAAGCATTAAGAGAGGGAGGGAGGGACAGTAAACAGGAGCTAGGAGAGTTAAGGCAAAGAGAAAGAGGAGATGGAGGGAGAGAGAAGAAAGAGAGGGAGGGAGGGGGAGTAAACAGAATAGGAGAGAAGGCAAAGAGAAAGAGGAGATGGAGGGAGAGCGAAAGAAAGAGAGGGAGGAAGGGGGAGTAAGCAGAATAGGAGAGAAGGCAAAAGAGAAAGAGGAGATGGGAGAGGGAGAGAGAGAAGAAAGAGAGAGGGAGGGAGGGGGAGTAAACAGAATAGGAGAGAAGGCAAAGAGAAAAAGAGGAGATGGAGGGAGAGAAAGAAGAGAGGGGAGGGAGGGGAGTAAACAGAATAGGAGAGAACACAGAGAGAAAAGAAGAGATGGAGGGAGAGAGAAGAAAGAGAGGGAGGAAGGGGAGAGTAAACAGAATAGGAGAGAACACAGAGAGAAAAGAAGAGATGGAGGGAGAGAGAGGGAAGAGAGGAAGGGGGAGAGGGGAGAATAGGGAAGGGAAGGGGCATCGCTAATTACTGTAAAGTCGTCACGCCTGTAAGCATTAAGAGGAGACCTTGAGCGACAGATAATTAGCTGTGTGTTGCGGTCTCTCTGCTCCTCGATTATCGTGTATTGCACCTCTTCCCTCTTCGCAACGGTAGACACAAAGAACACTTATCATTCTTTAGATTAAAACTCTCTCTCTCTCGTTTCACATTTTCTTTTCCTCTCCCTTTCCTACATTTCTTGAAACTCTTTTTGTTTCCTTTTTATTATTATCATTCATCATTCTTTATTTTTTACTTATTTTTCATTTTTCCTTATTGTTATTATTATTATCATTCATCATTCTTTATTTCTTTTTCATTTTTCCTTATTATTATTATTATTATTATCACTCATCATTCTTTATTTCTTTATTTCTTTTTCATTTTTCCTTATTATTATTATTATCATTATTATCACTCATCATTCTTTATTTCTTTACTTATTTTTCATTTTTCCTTATCATTATCATTCATCATTCTTTATTTCTTAACTTATTTTTCATCTTTCCTTATTACCATCATTATTATCACTCATCATTCTTTATATCTTCCCCTTTTCTTAAGATTCTCCACCTACCTCAGTCCTCGTCCTCCTTCTGATTGCAAGCTCCCATTTTTCAACATCCCTTAATGCACAAAACCCATTAAGTCAAAGCTCATT
>NC_091574.1:26159038-26164038 GCF_042767895.1 Penaeus vannamei | reverse complement strand
ATGTGTGCAACCCTAGCAAGAGGCATCCCAAGATCTATATTTACAATATCTTTGCTACAAGCCTCTTTCGCCAATTTGTCTACATGGTCGTGCTTGCGTATACCAACATGAGATGGTATCCATACTAATTGAATGTTAGAATTGCGCTCTCTTGCATAAGTTACGTTACGCTTAATGCAGTTCACAATTTCCTCACCACCATCTGTTTTGAAGGAACTTAGTGTCCGAAGAGCGCTTTGAGAATCGCTTGTCATTCGTGGCTAATATATCCGTAGAGTTTTACAGTTCATTTTCGCGTATTTTTTATGTGTAAATTAAGTACGAAATACCAGAATATGAACATATCTACTGCCACTGCTGTAAATATAAGACGTATTGATGATCGCTTGAAAAAGAAATGACTTGTTAAAATAACCAAAATTATTCACATTGCATAGTCGATCTGTCACTGTTTAGCGTTTCCTGCAAAGAGCAAAAAGTCCTTTATCTATCAGCTGATTTATCCTTCAGGAATTCATTTTGAAAGTGTGACGGGAAGGTAGCAGGATTTCGCAGGCCTGTAGATCCTGTGCCAAGGAGAGGCTGCTTACTATGCCATGACGACACCCTTTCCACTCCCTGTATGTAGCTACCCATTTACATACACTTTCACGATGTGCTGGATGTTGAAGAAACACATTCATTTTGGGTACTTTCTATGCAGCTGTTTTTTTTTTTTTTTTCTTATATGTTTGATGTTCGATTGCTGTTGTATTTCTCTTTCTCTCTTCCTCTCTCTCTTTGTCTGTCTGTCTGTCTCTCTCTGTCTGTCTGTTTGTGTGTGCCTCTCTCTCTCTCTCTCTCTCTCTCTCTCTCTCTCTCTCTCTCTCTCTCTCTCTCTCTCTCTCTCTCTCTCTCTCTCTCTCTCTATCTATCTATCTATCTATCTATCTATCTATCTATCTATCTATCTCTCTGTCTTTCTCTGTCTTTCTGTCTCTGTTTCTTTTCTCTCTCTCTCTCTGTTTCTCTCTCTCTCTCTCTCTCTCTCTCTCTCTCTCTCTCTCTCTATATATATATATATATATATATATATATATATATATATATATATATATATATATATATATATATATATATACATATATATATATATATATATATATATATATATATATATATATATATATATATATATGTGTGTGTGTGTGTGTGTGTGTGTGTGTGTGTGTGTGTGTGTGTGTGTGCGTATATGTATATATTATATATATATATATATATATATATATATATATATATATATATATATATAGATAGATAGATAGATAGATAGATATATGCATGCATTCTTATATATTTTTCATAAATACATATATTTGCACACATTTCCTCCCCAATTGCCATTCGCCGATCCTCTCACTGGGCCTCCCCCCCCACCCCACCCCCACCCCTCCGTGCCTGGCAGCCTCAGGTACCAAGACGCTCGCCCGCCATACCAAGGGGATGCCTCCAGGGGCTTTCTGTGAATATGAAATGAGTGGTTTTTTACGCTGTTGGTTTAGACCTTCGTAATGTGATCCGGTGTCCTCAGAGGTGCAGGATGTCGACCGATTTCCATGTTCCGTTGTATGACGAATCGAACGAGTGGAAGCCATTGGCCGGAGCGTTTGTAAAGGGTGATGCTGGCTTGGCCTTAGGCGCCGTCATCGGAAAGGAGGGGGATTGATTTAACCGTCAATTACACGGTAATATGCCTTGTAGATTCAAAGTGAACACCACCGGCCGGTCTTCGGATTATCAGTCGATAAGCCTATTGACCTTATGGCACTGTCGCTCAAGGGTGATTATTGATTTCATGGAGCGATGGCCCACAAAGGCGCTCATTCAGGTTCTGCTTCGATTTGCATATGGTCAAAAAAAAAGACGAAACAGTTTAAGGAGAAGAAAGGTGGGAGATAGGAAGAGAGAGAGGAGTAGATAATGGACAATGAGAGTGAAAGAGGATAGAGGAACGGTAGTAATGAGAGAGTGCAATAAATGGAGGGATAGGAGAGTGAAACAAAGAGATAGAGATATAGATAGAGAGTGAGAGGGATTGTCGTACGAACCGGCAGAGAAGACGATAGAGAAAAAAAAAACTAAGGCCACGGCAGAGCTCAAATAAAGACGAAGACGAAGAAGAAAATGAGTCACTCAAGATGTCCTCCTGAGTGACGACTTTTATGAATCCTATCCTCGTCTCCTTCCCTCCGCTCCCTCCCCACCCATCCCTTATAAGGAGGCGGGGAAGGGGAAGGGGGCTCCTAGTAGCTGCAGGTACACGGGGGTCATGGTGTTGCATCGTGCAGAGGCGCAGGATGCAACGACAGAGGCGACGTCACATGAGGCCGTGATGTCGCTGCGTCCGGTGGTCGAGGCCGATTAGACGGAGGCGATGTCGATGCGGTCTGGACAGCCGGTCGATGATTCTCGTTGGGAAGATGATGATTCGCGGACACTGATGGAAGTATCAAGGAACGGCATTGGTGGTCAGAACCGGTCGGTTATGTTCACAGTACAGGGCGTACACGCACGTGCCTGGCAAGATTATGTAGGCCAGCGAATGACGTCCTAACGTTATGCAATTATTATCATATATTTCTTTCTGCTTCCTCTTTAATGTTCGTATTTAATGGTTTTCATACTTTTAAAAGATTCGCCAAGCACATTCTCTAGGAAAGAATGCCTATGCGGAGGTACAGAGACCGAACAAAGAAGAAGCCAAGAAATTTCTGCCACAGCGACCCCTATTGTTGATTGGCTGAAGTCGCAGCGATGGAGCGGAGCGAGGATTGGCTGAGGGCGGGGGAGGGAGGTGGTGGGGGAGAGGAGGGGGAAGGGGAGGGAGATGGTGGACGAGGAGGGGAGGGGGAGGGATTTAAGGTCAGGTACGGAAGGTCATTAGGGCTGGAGGGGCATCTTCACCAGGCAAAGATAGCGGTAAAGAGAGGCCTGGTCCGCGGGAATCCAGGTCACCTTGCGTGTCAGGTGCTTCTGTGTGTGTATGCACCTGTGTATGTAGGTGATTGTGTGTACGCGTGTCCATTTGTGTGCGTGTGTCTGACATATGTATATCCTCGTGCCTGTCTGTGCATGTGAGTGTGTGTTTAAAGGCATGCGAGTGTGTGTGTTGATCTTGACAGCAGATAATTCATACTTCGAAGGCCCTTCATGCCTCCGGTCGTATAAGGAAGGCGCAACTGCCGACGCGTCCACGGAACATACCAAGCAAGCAGTCACAGTGTTATGAGCATTGTGTCGAGTGATGGGAATTTTCCTCGCTTCATTTTGCTTCGCCTGGAACGAGTTTTTCTTCTCTTTCTTCTTCGTCTTCTTCTTCTTCTTCTTCTTCTCTTTCTTCTTTTTCATCTTCGTCTTCTTCTTCTTCTTCTTCCCCTTTTTCTTTTTCTTCTTCCTCTTCTTCCTCTTATTATTATTATTATTATTATTATTAGTATTAGTATTAGTATTAGTATTATTAGTATTATTATTATTATACTTCTTCTTCTTCTTCTCCTTCTACTTCTTCTTCTTCCTCTTCCTCCTCGTCATATTCTGCTCCTTTTGTTTCTTGTTGTTCTCCTCTTTATTTCCCTTTTTCCATTGATTGTGATTTTTTAACTCTTTTCCGCTTTTGGTTCTTTCCTTGTGTTCATGTTGCTATTCTTGCTGTTATCATTATTATTATTATTATCAATATTATTATTTGTTGTTGTTGTTGATGATGTTGCTGGTGTTATTGCTGTTGTTGTTGTTATCATTATTTCTTACCGTCATCTTTATTATAACAATTATTGATATCATCATTATTATTAATGATGATAATGATAATAATTATAATAATGATGATTATAATAATAAAAAATAATAATAACAATAATAATAATATTGTTATTATTATTATCATCATCATCATTGCCATTATTATTATAATTATTGTTATCATTATTATTATTATCATTATTATTATTATTATCATTATTATTATTATTATTATTATTATTATTATTATTATTATTATTATTATTATTATTATTATTATTATTATTATTATTATTATCATTATTATTATCATTATTATCATCACTATTATTATTATTACTATTATTAATATTATATGTACGAATTCATCTTCTCCCCGTCTCCACCCCCACCCACCCCCGTCTGCTTCAGCTTGACCCCCACGTCATAATTTTCTTCCGCAATTTTTTCAACCTCTTAGAGCTATTATTATTTTATCTTTTTTTCTTTATTCTGATTGTTGTTCTTCTGGTTTCTCTCTCTATATTTTCTTTATCTTTATCGAGTTCCTTACGGTCTTGTCTTGTCTATGAATTTTTACACCATCATTAGGGTTGAAAGTTTGAAGGCAATGATAATGATGACAGTAATAAAAATAATAATAGGGATTATGATGATAATGGTACAGTTGCTATTATTATCACGGTTTTGTTGTTGTTTTTGTGTTCTTGCTTTTGTTATTATCATTGTCGTTGTTGTCGTCATCTTCAGCGTTGGGGTCGTCATCGTCGTCTTCGCTATCGCCGTCGTCTTCGTTATCGTCGTCGTCTTCGTTGTCGCCGTCGTCTTTGTTGTAGCCGTCGTCTTCGTTTAGTTATCATCACTTTTTGCTCTTTTACTCTGTCTTCTCCCCACCGTCTTCTTCGTCGCTGCCTCTCTCCCCTTCCCAGCATTTCCCCCCGTCGCCCTCCAGCATAAGAAAGCTGCATATCTCCTCCTTCTTCTCCTCGAACCGTTCGAGCCCTTATCTCGAGACGCGTCCGAGCTCCTCTCCTCAGCTCTCCGCCGCGCCCTCCGACCCGAGCCCGAGAGGTTTTAATTCCACGGCCGCTCGGGAGTTCAGCCGAAAGCCAATATTCTTCTCTGAGTTAAGGGTTCAGTGGACTTTCCGGTGCCTTATTATAGCAGACAACTTTTTTTTTGCCGTGTCCACTCTTGGGGCGGTGGGGAGGGGAGAGGGG
>NC_091574.1:26139038-26141538 GCF_042767895.1 Penaeus vannamei | reverse complement strand
CCCAGGCACGGAGAAGGTATGGCCCAGGCACGGAGAAGGTATGGCCCAGGCACGGAGAAGGTATATGGCCCAGGCACGGAGAAGGTATATGGCCCAGGCACGGAGAAGGTATGGCCCAGGCACGGAGAAGGTATGGCCCAGGCATGGAGAAGGTATATGGCCCAGGCACGGAGAAGGTATGGCCCAGGCACGGAGAAGGTATGGCCCAGGCACGGAGAAGGTATGGCCCAGGCACGACTCAGGTTTGGCCCGGGCGTGAGATGTTGGGTACACGCGGAGATTCGCTCTGTTCGAATCCTTTCAGTCACTTGTTCGAAAGAGTAGACGAAGAAGTTTGCTAAACCCACTTCCTTAGGTTTTCATGGGGTCGATGGACTGATTTCTAAAACATTACCGTAATAATGCTAGCCTTAATAACTGTTGTGATACCATGTCTAGAAGCCTTTACTTTGTAATAATTATCCTACAAATGACAAACGATATCTTTTAAACGTAAATGAAAATGAAAACATCCTCAGAGTTCCAGACCTCAAGTCAGACCTGAGTCCATATCCCGGCATCACATCCAAGTGAATGACTGAATATGTTATTGTACATGTTATCTTTACATGTTAAAAGGGATCCCCAGGTATTTTATGCGTTCTGGCAATCTAAAGTGATATTCTAAGATTTTCTTCGCATCAGCCAAGGAGAATGATTATCTCTCGCGTCTTATGCCAATGGATTCGGCTCATTGGACGGCGACCGGCCCCCAAGAGCACGACGTGGCGCTTCCTTCCTCCGGCCTCGTTCTGTGCGAAGGGGGCGCTGACGCGGCGGATGAGCTCGGCCGCCTCGTGTTTGCCCGAAGTTTAGGTCAAGACCGCGCCCGCAGCTGGTGTTTGGTCTCCGGAGCCTCCAAAGTGGGGCGGGTGTGAGGGCGGCTTGATTAAACTGACGGAGGACGGGGATGGGCGTGAGTGTGGACTTGGGCCGATTGAGAAAGGGAGCGATTTTTTTTGGTTCTTGTTCAAAGAAATCGTGTTACATCGGGCGTTTTGTTCAGACCTTGAGAAGTTGCGAATTACTTTTATATTTTTAGAGGTGGGAGCAGGCAAATGTTGTACGTATGTTATCTCTATATGTTAAAAGGGATCGCCAGGTATTGTATGCTCTCTGACAATGTAGTGATATTTTAAGACTTTCTTCGCATGATTATCTCTCGCATCTTTTATTTTCCTCTTTTTCGTCCTGTTATTTCGTATTTTGCCTGCTTTAGTGAAAATCTTCTTCCAAGCACACTGAAAGAATGAGAAAGAAAATGAAAGAAACATGAAAAAAATAAACAAGGGACATAGAAAAGGGACGAAAGAGAAGAGGGAGAGGGACAGAAGCCCCCTTTCTCACATAGAAAGAGAGAGTAGCCACATGGAAGTGAATTACCCGCGTGTGGGCCGGGGGGGGGGGGGGGAATCCTGCCTTCGTCGCACCTGTTATTAGCATGTGATAACCCTCCCTCCCTCCCCCCTCTCCCCCCGCCTTCCCCCTATCCAATGATTGGCTAATACAGCGTAGAAAGTTGTACAGTCTCCAGACGGTTATGTACACACACACCTCTCACAGGAGTTCTTTTTGAGATTGAAGACACCATACGGCACGATTATAATTCTTTTTTTTTTAATACTGATGTTAAATGTGGTTTTATTACAGGTACGTGTGGTTTTGGGCGGACCTGCCTCTCCCCTGTGAGTATATATTACGTCCTCTGGGTTTTCGTTTTAGCTGTTTTATTATTATTATGTTGGGTTTTGTTAGCTTTATGATGGTTGTTATCATTGTTATGATTTTTATTTTAGTTTTTTTCATTCTAATTCATGTTATAGTCATTGGTATTGTTGCCATTATTGCTGTTATTTCACTATTGTCTTTGTCGTATCATCCTCATTATTATCAACATTCTTACTGTAATTCTTATTATTACCTTTATCATTTCTATTACTGCTGCAATTATTATCATTGTAAGGATGATTAGCACTGCCATCGTTGTTGCTATCATCAAAATAACCAGGATTTCTATTTTACTATTACTTTCATTCATTAGTATGCATAACCATTATAACCATTATAATTATTACTATTGTTGTTGTTACTATGAGTAGTAGCAGTAGTAGTATTGTTACTGTTCTTGATTTTATTATGTTATTATGATTGTTATAATCATTATCATTATCACATTATCAGAAAAAATATTCATTCTTATTAAAGATGCAGTCAAATACATACATTATATATACATTTATATATATATATATATATATATATATATATATATATATATATATATATATATATATATATATATAAGTGTGTGTGTGTGTGTGTGTGTGTGTGTGTGTGTGTGTGTGTGTATGTGTGTATCTGTGTGTGTGTGTGTGTGTGTGTGTGTGTGTGTGTGTATGTGTGTATCTGTGTATCTGTGCATGTAAAACATATACACACGCACATATACATATTCATGTAT
>NC_091574.1:26131538-26134038 GCF_042767895.1 Penaeus vannamei | reverse complement strand
TCCTCCCTTCCTCTTCCTTCCCCCTTCCCTTTCACCTCTTTAATCCTCTCCCCTTTCTCTCTTCTCCTTTATATCTCCACTCTTCCGGCCCCGGCTCCTTCTTCCCCTTTTTTCTTTCCCCTTCCCCCTCTTTCTCCATTCCCATTTCTCCCTTCCCTATCCCCTCCTCCCCTTCTCCCATTTCCTCCTTCACTCATCCACCTCCCCTTCCCCTTTCATCCTTCATTCACCCGTCCCTTTCATCCCTTCTCCCTTTCAATTACCCCCTCCCCTTCCCCCTTCATCCTTCACTCGCCCCCTCTCCTTCACTCATTCCCCCTCCCGTTCCCCTTCACCCCTTTCACTCACCTCTTCCCTTTTCCTCCTCTCCCCCTTCCGTTCCCCCTCTTTCCCTGCACCCTTTCACTCAACCCCTCCGCTTCCCCTCTCTCCCCTCCCGCTCCTCCCTCCCTTTCACTCACCCCCTCACCCTCCCCTCTCTCCTCCTCCCTTTCCCCTCTCACCCTTTCACTCACCCCTCTCTTTTCCTCCCTCTCCCCCTCCCGTTCCCCCTCAACCCTTTCACTCACCCCTCCTCCCTCCCCCCCTCCCCCCCCTTCCCTCCACACACGAGAGGCAGATTCCCTCCCGATCACAGGCCTATAGCTAATCGTGGGAAGGGTTAGTTATAATTACACTGAGTGACCATTGTGAGTTTTTGATGACTGCCAATTATATTTTTAATCATACTTATCCAGGGCATAAAACTGACATTGAGGGTTGTATTCAAAATGGTTGAAGAGAAGGATAATGTTAGAATTAGCAGTAATAGTAATGTTTGTATTAATAGCGGGCTATTATCTTTTATCGTTATTATCATTATATTCATCATCGTTATTGTAGATATCATTATCATCATCGTTATTGTAGATATCATTATCATCATTGTTATTGTCACATCATTATTGTCACTGTTGTTGATGTTTATCTGTTGTTGATGATTATCATCATTTTTGTAATGGTTATGGCCTTTATTACGAGTGTGTATATGGTGTTCCTATCAAAGAGATCCTCATTATTATTGCAAAGACACCGTTGATGTAACAACAACAACAATAACTACAAAAACAATAGCAATAGCAGCAACAACAACAGAAAAAACAGCAACAACAACAATAACAATAACAACAATAACAACAACAACAATAGCAATAACTAACAATAACAACAACAATAACAACAACAACAATGACAACAACAATAACAACAACAAAAACACAGCAACAAAAACAACAGCAACAACAACAACAGCAACAACAACATCAGCAACAACGATAACAACAACAATAACAATAACAACAGCAACAACAACAATAACAACAACAACAACAAAAACAACAACAACAACAACCAACAAAAACAACAACCAACAAAATTAACAACAACAAAAACAACAACAACAAAAACAACAACAAAAACAACAACAACAACAACAAAATCTGAGGAAGGAGCCAAGGACCGAAGGCGTCAAGAAGACAAGTGACTGAAGACAAGGTGAAGACGAGATCATTTATTTATTCTTTTTTTTTCTTATGACTTCCTGATTGCGTTTGTTTGTTTGTTTGTTTGTTTTTACTGACTCATTTTCTTCCTTTTTTTCTTTCTTTTAGTGTTGTTGTTTTTTTCTTTTCTTATTCTTCTTTTATTGGTTTTGCTGATGGGAATCTTTTTGTTTTCTTCCTCCTACCTCATTTATTCTATTTTCGTTTACTCTCGTCTTCGCTTTCTTCTAAATCCTCCAACTATTCTCCTCCACTTCCATTCTACTTCTTGTTCTTTATTTTCTTCTCCTTTTCCTTTCTCCTTCCATTCTTCTCTCCCTCTCCTTCGTCCCTCATCTTTCTTCCTCTTCTTTCCATCCTCCCCTTTCTTTCTCTGTCCATTCCTCCCTTTCTTCTCCTTCGGACTTCCACTTTCTCTTTCCATTCTCTTTCCCTTCCTTTCTCCTCTCTTTCCTCCTCTCTTCTTCCTTATCCCTCTTCCTTCTTCTTCCCCTTCCCTCCCTCTCTTATTCCTTCCTCCTGCTTTCTCCCTCATCTTCCTCTTCCCTTCCTACCTTCTCCCTTATCCCTCTTCCTTCTTCTTCCCTTCCTCCCTTCTTCCTCGTTCTTCCCTTCCTACCTTCTTCCTTATCTCTCTTCCCCTTCCCTTCCACCCTTCTTCTTCCTCTTCCTTCCTCCTCCTCCTTTCTTCCTTCCTCCTCCTCCCTCTTCCTTCTTCCTTTCTCTTCCTCCTCCTCCTCTCCGTCTTCCTCCCTTCTTCCTTCCTCCTCCTCCCTCTTTCCTCCTCTTCCCCTCCTCCCTTCTTCCTTCCTCCTTCATCCTCCTTCCTCCTCCTCGTCCTCACCTCCTTCCGTTAGCCCCGATTCTTCCTTGGTTCTTTGACCCCGAGGCCCTAAACACCGACCGTAAGGCATTGTTGACCCTGGCCTTAACCTTTCGAAGGTGGGCGTCTGCGCTCT
>NC_091574.1:26059038-26064038 GCF_042767895.1 Penaeus vannamei | reverse complement strand
AGGGCTGCCTGCATTTTTGGCTGTTTGTCTTTCTATCCGCTGGATAGTATGCGCACAGTGGAAAATTAGCACTATGCTCTTGTCGGCAGTTCACGCATTTCCGAGTAATATTTCTACCTTCTGAAATCTTTTCTGCGCACGCTGAACTTTCATGAGAAAGAGTGTAGCATCAGCACCGTGGTACGTCTCGTGGACATGCACGTGCTCCATGTTCCCACTTTGAGCAATTAGAACAAAATGGGGTCAGGGATTTGTAGATGGCACACCTAAAGGGTGCCATGCCCTCAACCATTTTGATAGAGTTAGGGACTCCCTCCCCCTCGTACGTTATGATGATTCTCTGGGTCATCACTCCGTTGACTTTCATGCGTCTTACATGAATGACACGTTCGTTGCATGTTGTCATTTTATCTGTTTCAGTTTCCTTTGGAACATCGAACACAATGACATTCGTACATTTTCCTTTCCCGAAGACCCTTGCTTTTCCAGCACTTCGCCATTTGCGCCAGTCGTTGTAATATGGGCAAGAATTTGTTCGTTCTTGTATCTTACATATACATTATTTCTCCCAATCATTAGCTCTATTGATCCACCTGTTTTATTGTAAGGGTCCGCTCTTAAAGTCTGAGAAACCCATCGATATTTATTGCCGTGCATGTGAAGTTTTGCGTCCGGTCTGAAGTGCGCACACCGATGCCCGGGGGCGTAGACTCCACTGAAGCAGATAACTGCCTCTTTGCTTTTTTCCCGTTCTTTCAGTGGGCCTACCAATATCCTCCTCACTGAGGATATCGCATCTCCCTCTGTTTTCATGTGTTGGGTCGTGGCCATCCTGACAGTGGGCGCGGTTTCTCCCCGACCACGCAGGGGCTGACCCGGGTGCCTGTGCTTTGAAAATAAACAACGACACACACGGGTCGCCTACGGTGCCTCAGATCACATCTGTGTGTGTGCGTAGGGTCTTTCACTTTTGATTTTGCTGTTAATTCTTTATATCACTTTCGACCTTATGATTATGTGAGCATTGACGAGTACAAGATCAGTATACAACTGACAGGTCTGTGAAGACGTGATTATCAAGGTAACAGATCCATTAAGGGCAGGTCACAAGACCATGAGGAGACACAATACACGTCTATATACTGTGATGTCGTGACGTTAACTGGAGAGAGAGAGAGAGAGACAGACAGAGACAGAGATAGACAGAGAGAGACAGAGAAGGAGGACACACACACGCACGCACACACATACCGACCTAGCTGACAGATAAACAGGGCGCCTACCAGAAATGACAGAGAAAGAGGGGAGTAGAGAGGGAAGGTGAAAGGGCGACGAACAAACACACAAGAGAAATGGTAAAGAAAGAGAAAAGGGACAGAGGGGAGGAGGAAGAGCGAAAAACAAACACACAAGAGAAATGGCAGAGAAAGAGGGGAGGGGCGAAGGGCGACGAACAGACACACAAGAGAAGTTGCAGAGAAAGAGAAAGGGGGAGACAGAGGGGAGGAGGAAGGGCGAAAAAGAGACACACAAGAGAAATGACAAAGAAATGGAAAAGGGGAGAATGAGGGAAGCGGAAAGGGCGACGAACAAACACACAAGAGAAATGGCAGAGAAAGAGAAAGGAGGGGAAGGAGGGGAGGGGGGAAGGGCGACGAGCCAAGGACGTGAGCCATTGAATATCCTGAGCCTTGAGGATTATCGGCGATCCTGGGGCGCTGCTCCGGGATGCAGGCTCGACCCGAAGATTTCTTGGGACTCGGGAGAAGTTTACGCAGAAATGGAGGGGAATGGGAGAGGAGATGAGGATAAAGGGAGGGAAAGGAAGAAAGGAACGGAAAGGTAGGGCTCAGTAAAAGGAGGGAAGGAAGAAGGGAAAGGGGAGGGCACAGTAAAAGGAGGGAAGGAAGAGGGAGTGGAAGGAGAGGGCACAGTAAAAGGAGGGAAAGGAAGAAGGGAAGAGAAGTGGGAGGGGAAGGGAAGGACACAGTAAAAGAAAGGGAAAGGAAGGGAAAAGAAAGAAGAGAAGGGGAAAGAATGACGTAGGGAAGGTGAAGGAAAGGGGAAATAGAGGAAATACAGGAAGGGAAAAGGAAGATGAAAGTATGGGGAATGGGAGAGGAAGGGAGAATAAAGGAAGGTTACAGTAAAGGGAAGGAAAGGAAAAAAGGGAATGACAGCGGGAGGGGAAGGGAAGAAAGGAAAGGGAAGAGAAAGAAAAATAGATGGTCAAGAAAGAGGGACAGCAAAGAGAGGGAAAAGAAGTAGAAGGAAAAAAGGGATGGAAAAGGAAAGGTGAAATAGAAGGTAAATTAAGAGAGCAATACAGGGAGGGAGAGGAAGAATAAGGAAAGGGTAACAGTATGAAAAGGAATAGGAAAAGGAAGAACAAGAAAGGGGGGAATGGAAAGGGAAATGAAAACGAAAGGGAGAAGAAGAAAAGGAGACAAGGAGAATCAAGGGGATAGAGAAGAGAAAGGAAGAATAAAGGACAGGAAAGGAAGGAGACAAGGAAATGGAGGAGAGAGGGGAAATTCGGAAGAATCGAGGAAAAGGAGGCGAAGAGAGGAGAAAAAAAGAGAAAAGCGCGAGAAAGAAAGGGACAAGAAGGAAAAAAGAGAAGGGAAAGGCCAGAGAAGGGGAAATAAGGGGAGTAGGAAGGAAAAGAGGGAAGGAGGAGTGGAGAAAACGCAAAAAAGGCGAAGGAGAAGCAGAGAAACGGAAAGAGAGGAGAGAGGAAAGAGATAGGAAAATTGAATAAAAAGTATAACTGGAGAGGTGGGAAGAGGACGATAAATATGCAAGATTATCAGAATATAAGGAGATAGAAATAAGATAGAGATGGTAATGAGACGCGTGTAAATATACAGAACAATGATAGTGATGCTAATATGGTGATAATAAGAGGCGTGATCAAATGGCGACAAAGCTGATTATGTTGATAAGGATGATAGTGATGATTATGACATCAAAGAGTAGTTGTTGTCGGTGCAGGAGCAGCCTAAGATTGTGATAGTAATGCTAGTAATTCTTAAAGTACTGATAGGAGTGATTATAATAACAATAGTAATAGTCAAAACGAAGATGATGATATATAGTCATGATTAACTTGGGAGTAAATCGCTAGCCTTGAGCACCCCCCACCCCCACCCCCCTGTCCATGCCTCCCCCGGTCTACCTCCCCACGATACACCTATCCCTACCCCTACCCCCACCCCCACCCCCACCGACTCTCACTCGACACATAGCCAAGGGAAAACGTCCTCCTTCAAGGTTGAGTGCCATGACAGGTCGGGATGACGGGCACAAAACGCGTTGTTACGTCGTGTGACTGGCCGGCGAGGGGTCAGTGACAGGTTCCGAAGGGTTGGATTCCGATGTCACTCTTGACGTGACACGAAGCGAATGGAATGTCATGTTACTGAACCACGAAAGATTTTTTTTTTTCTCCCCCTTTTTTTTTTTTTTTTTTTTTTTTTTTTTTAACGTGTAACCTTGGAGGAACGTTACGGTAGTTGTCATGTTCACTTCGGCAAAACTGGTTCGTTGTGGGGAGTTCGTATGATCCAACACGGTGCCGAATACGTGGGACTCACAGAGGCACCGTGTCCAGGAGAGCCGCACGAGGGTAGAACGTCCATATCAGGCACCGCAACACATCAACTCCGACGATGCCAACCCCCATAATAAATATTGAAAAAAAGAAAAAAAACGAATAACAACACCACTCAATACCAATACTTATACCATTCGCACGCAAGGTCTGTTTTTCTCTGCCGCTCTCGCTTTACCAGGAGACGTCGGGAGATGATGCCCTTGACCTGTTGTGGCATACGGCGCGTGTGCGTGGAATGAATGCCGCCCGTTCTCTCGCTCCCGAATGAGGAACGGCGTCGAGGGAGGCAGCGGTGGGCGTCGAGGGCGTGCTTGTTGGGCGTGGAGAGGCATGGGCGGCATAGGCTGTGATTTATGGCAACAATAACGATGATGACATTGATGGTGATTACTAAAATCAATATTATAAGCATAATGACGATTATAGAAATAGCTCTACTGATAATGATGCTTAAGTAATGATACTATAGAGAATGATGGTGAAAGTAATTGTAATAATATTGATAATAATGATAAAAAGAAGAATAGTAATGATTATAATAGGAACAATAGTAATGTTAATAGCAATGATGATAACAATTATTATTACTTTCATTATTGTTATCATTATTATTATTATTGTTATTATTATTATTATTATCATTATTATTATCATTATCATTATTATTATCTTTACTATTATTATCAATGTTATTATCATTATATCATTATTATTGTTACTATTCTTATTATCATTATTATTAATATTATCATAGTAATTGTTATCATTATTATTATTATTATCATAGTTATTATTATCACTATTACATTCACAACAATCATAATAATAATCAGAATTATCATAAAGGTAATGTACTCATCATTGTTTGAACGGAGACATTTGATTTTCTTAAGCCACTGAGAGCGACCTGAAAATTGCTTATCCCAATCACCTAAAACTATGTGGAACTCGTATAACAATAATGGCGGTGATAATGATAACAATGATAATGGTTATGATGATGATAATGATAATGATGAGAGTAAAAATAATAATGATGATAGTTATAAATGATAATGGTTATAGTAAAAATAATAATGATGATAGTAAAAATGATAATGATGATAGTAAGATAATAATAATGATAGTTATAAATGATAATGGTTATAGTAAAAATAATAATGATGATAGTAAAAATAATAATGATGATAGTAAAAATAATAATGATAGTAAAAATAATAATGATAGTTATAAATGATAATGATGATAGTAAGATAATGATGATAGTAAGATAATGATGATAGTAAAAATAATTACGATGATGAAAATCAAAAGACTTACTATAATGATGATAGTAATAATAACAACACCAATAATAAAGACACTAATGATAATAATGATAGTA
>NC_091574.1:26044038-26049038 GCF_042767895.1 Penaeus vannamei | reverse complement strand
GATGATTATAGGTTAAAACAAGGTTAATAGGGATTACGATGATGTTACAATAATAACGATACTATGATAACATGTTAATAATGTTATTACTTGCGATATTATCATTACTGAAGTAATTATGGCTTGAAAGTATTGATAAAGATAATGAGGATAATGATAATAATTGCAATAGCAGTAATTTCGTACGTGCAGTATACGTGTAAATAAAAGGAAAAACAGAAAATGAATAAACAGGGGAAGAGGAGGGTGAGGGATGTTGGAGAGGAGGGGATGGGGGAGGGGAGGGGAGGGGGTGGGGGAGAAAGAGGAGACAGACATGCGGGGATGATTAGAGGGGGTGGGGGAGATAAGAGAAGGTGGGAGAGAAGGGAGGAGATAGAGGCGGAAGGAGAAGGGATACAGAGATAAGGGGGGTAAGGAGGGGGGTGGGGGCTAAATGAGTTGATAAGGCAGAAAAGAGGGAGGATAGTGGGGAGGGGTATAAAGGCGGTTGAGAGGTAGGGGGTTAAAAACCGTGGAGAAGTGGGGGGAGGTTAGATAGGGGAGTTGGAGGGAGGATAGAAAGGCGGCTGAGAGGTAGGGGATAAGAAGACCGTGGAGAGGGGGGGGGGTAAAGGGGGGAGGTTAGATGGGGGAAGGGGAGAGGAGGGTAGAAAAGGGATTGAGAGGTAGGGGTTAAGAACGCCGTGGAGAAAGGAGGAGGTTGGGTGGGGGAGGGGGGGAGGGGATAGCAATCATTCTTGTGGTCATTTGAGATAAAATTCGATTAGTCTCAGCCAATGAGGAGGCGACTCAGCTGGAGTTCGAGGGATCACGAACAAGCATTAGGAACCCCTTTCTATTTCTATCTATCTATCTTTTTCTCTTTCTTTCTCTTTCTCTCATTTTCTCTTTTTCTTTCTCTTTTTCTTTCCCTTTCGCTCCCTCTCTCTCTCTCTCTCTCTCTCTCTCTCTCTCTCTCTCTCTCTCTCTCTCTCTCTCTTTCTCTCTTTCTTTTTTCTTTCTTTCGTTCTTTCTCTTTCTATCTCTCTCTGTCTATCTATTTATATCTTCTCTCTCTCTCTCTCTCTCTCTCTCTCTCTCTCTCTCTCTCTCTCTCTCTCTCTCTCTCTCTCTCTCTCTCTCTCTCTCTCTCTCTCTCTCCCTCTCTCTCTCCTCTCTTCTTCCGTCCTTCTCTCTCTCTCTCTCTCTCTCTCTCTCTCTCTCTCTCTCTCTCTCTCTCTCTCTCTCTCTCCTCTCTCTCTCTCTCTCCCTCTCTCTCTCTCTCTCTCTCTCTCTCTCTCTCTCTCTCTCTCTCTCTCTCTCTCTCTCTCTCTCTCTCTCTCTCTCTCTGCTCTCTCTCTCTCTCTCTCCCTCATCTCTTCTCTTCTCTCTCTCTCTCTTTGCTACTTACTCATTCAATTTCTTTCTTTGTCATTCCCCACACTATTTTCTTTCCTTAGTTGTCTACTCACTTCCCTCTCTCCCTCTTTCCCTCCCTTCCCATGCCTTCCCTCCCCCTCTCTGTCTCCTTCTTTGCTTCCTTTTCTCCCTTCTTTGTCTCCCTCCTCTCTCCCTATCTCTGTCTTCCCACCCCACCCCTTCCTGATCCTTCTCCCCCCTCCCTCTTTCCCTCCCTCCCTCCCTCCATCTTTCCCTCCTCCTTCCCTCCCTCCCTCCTTCTTTCCTCCCTCCATCTTTCCCTTCCTCCATCTTTCCCTTCCTCCCTCCCTCCATCTTTCCCTTGCTCCTCTTTCCCTCCATCCTTCCCTCCTCCCTACCTCTCCCTCCCCCTGTCTCCACCTAACCATCTCCTGGACCCTCCACCCCCCCCCCCTTCCACTCACCCTCACTTTTCTGCAGCCAATTAACCGTAAGAAAGCAGGTGTTTAATTCCGAGCAGGCGAACAGGTGGCGCAAGTTGATGGGCACAGATGGCACCTGAGGGAGGGGGAGGGGGAGGGGGAGGGGAGGAGGGGGGAAGGGGAGGGGTAAGAATTGGAGGGGAGGGGTTGGGGAGTAGGGGGAGGGGAAGACAGGGAAGTTGGGGGAGCCGGGAGGAGGACTTTGGGGACAGTTGCAGGTGGGGGTGGGAGTGTGGGGAGGGGAATGGGAGAGGAGAGAGGGGGCTGTCTGGGGAATTCGCGGAGGGGAATGGGAGGGCGGGAGGGAGGGGGGTGTCTGGGGAATTCGGGGAGGGGTGGGGGCAAGGGGGAGGGTAGACTAATGGTATGTTAATAAAAGTCTTGTCCATCTAAATCTCTGTTGTACGTTTGCATGTTCGCGTGTCTGCTTGTGAACCGTAAGTGTGTTTTTACTTTCTGACTTTGCTTCTTTTGATCTTTGTTAAAAAAAAAAAAAAAAAAAGAAAAAAAAAAAATGGACGTGTATAAAACCTGCTCTAGAATTATTTCTACCACCTCTGTCATTCAAATCCTTGTATTTGTATCCAATTTACATCCATTAGGGTACCGCCAAAACCCAAATCATAGTCAGCGGATTTACGGGTTAGTTCACAAGTTCATTCCTAATTGAACAGCATCCGTGTTCTTATCATCTCCCAGAATTAATTGCATCTTAGCAAATTACATTATCAGGGTGCATTAGAATTCGAGAAAAATCACTCGGGGGCAAAAAGACGTGAAATGGGCGTCGGGGGACTTAACCGCTGGGTGTCGCGTTGTGATGCGGGCGTGGGCGGGACTTGGGGGAGGAGGAGGGCGTCCCGAAGCTCCCAGAAGAACTGAATTACGTATATGGGCGGGAAGGGGAAGGGGAAAGGGGAGGGGGGGGATGGGATGTGTTTGTTTGTGTGTGTGTGTATTTGTATGTGTGTGTGTGTTTGTGTGTGGTTTGTGTGTGTTTGTGTGTGTGTGTTTGTGTGTGTGTTTTAGTTTGTTTGTGTGTGTGTGTGTGTGTTTTAGTTTGTTTGTGTGTGTGTGTGTTTTAGTTTGTTTGTGTGTGTGTTTGTGTATGCGTGTTTGTGTTTGTTTGTGTGTGTGTATGTGTGTGCGTTTGTTTGTGTGTGTGTGTGTGCTTGTGTGTGTGTGTATATCGGCGTCCGTCAGATAATCAGGGACTTACTGGGATGGAAAGACGGAAATGACAAGGAAGAGATAAAATGCTCCGTGATGTGGTAACGAGAGAGTTAAGCAGATTGCACACCCATGGGTGTGTGTGTACTATATATATTTTTAAATTCATGTATGTATATATGTATATGTATGTGTGTATATGTATGTATATATATATATATATATATATATATATATATATATATATATATATATATATATATATATATATATATATATATATGTGTGTGTGTGTGTGTGTGTGTGTTTGTGTGTGTGTGTTTGTGTGTGTGTGTGTGTGTGTAAGTGTGTGTTTGTGTGTGTGTGTATATCGGCGTCCGTCAGATAATCAGGGACTTACTGGGATGGAAAGACGGAAATGACAAGGAAGAGATAAAATGCTCCGTGATGTGGTAACGAGAGAGTTAAGCAGATTGCACGCTCATGGGTGTGTGTGTACTATATATATTTTTTAATTCATTTATGTATATATGTATATGTATGTGTGTATATGTATGTATATATATATATATATATATATATATATATATATATATATATGTGTGTGTGTGTGTGTGTGTGTGTGTGTGTGTGTGTGTGTGTGTGTGTGTGTGTGTGTGTGTCTGTGTGTCTGTGTGTCTGTGTGTCTGTGTGTCTGTGTTTGTGTGTGTGTGTGTGTGTGTGTGTGTGTGTGTGTGTGTGTGTGTGTGTGTGTGTGTGTGTGTGTGTGTGTGTGTTTGTGTGTGTCTGTGTACTTGCGTTTGTGTGAGTGAGTGTGTGTATTTGTGTGTGTGTGTGTGCGTGTGTGTGTGCGTGTGTGTGTGTGTGTGTGTGTGTGAGTGTGTGTTTGTGTGTGTGTGTTTGTGTGTGTCTGTGTATTTGTGTGCATGTAGGTATATATGTATGTATTCACATATGTATGTATGCATGCAAGTGTGCATATTTACTCGAAAGTCCCTCCCCTTAATATTTTTTTCATCCACATTTTTTTTCCGTCCATTCACCTATGACCATCACACTTTTACGTTCGGCGAAATGGATGTAAAAAGATCCAATCCTCCAAAAGAAGAATTCGGATACAAGGTCATGCGTGATACAAAACCATAAGGGAATCATAAACGGAATAAAAACCCTTTATTGTACCGGAAAGGAGGGCGTCGGGCTGGAGAAGAGGGCGTGAATGGGGGGGGGGGAGATGGGCGTGAAGCGGAGGAGAAGGTGGGGGTAGAGGTGGTTAAGAAGGAGGACAAGAACGATTGGTTTATTTTTATGAAAAAACGGGAGAGAGGAAATAGACGAGGAGGAAGAGGAAGACGAGGAAGAGAAGGAGGAAGAGGAAAAGAGACGAAAGAGGAGGAGGAAGAGGTGATAGTGGTAGAATAATAAAGGAAAATTAGAATGACACGCAGAGAGAAAATAAGACAAAGGAAGTGGAAAGGAGCAGAAGGAGGAAGAAGAGAAGGAGAAGAGACGAAAGAGGAGGAGGAAGAGGTGATAGTGGTAGAATAATAAAAGAAAATTAGAATGACACGCAGAGAGAAAATAAGAAAGAAAGGGAAAGAGAGAGAGAATAAGAAAGCAAGAGAGAGAGAGAGAGGGAGAATAAGAAAGAGAGAGAGAGAGCAGTGTTTGCAGTCGTGAGCAGCCAATGAATCCGGTGAAGAGTTAATGATTCCTGTGTAATATTGTTGTTGAATTTGGTCAATATTTGAGTCTCTCGATCCACTCGTCTTGAACGTAACAGCGAAGAGTGGCGAGAGGCAGAGCGCAGTCGGAAGACTCTTGATAATGCAGTGTGTAGGAAATATATTTTTTTCTTCTTAAAGCAGTACGTAGAAGATTCTAAAATTAGTAAATTGTTTTTTAAAAAAAGTATAAATGTAGTTAGTGTGGTCTTGACTATCTAGGGACTGTGGTCTTGACTATCTAGGGACTGTGGTCTTGACT
>NC_091574.1:26026538-26029038 GCF_042767895.1 Penaeus vannamei | reverse complement strand
TAGGCTATATTTACATCATGTGCGAAGACGTATACATCATGAGCTTATTTCATTGCGCGAGTATGTTCACTCTTACATGTTGACAGATTCCTATAGGTTTCATGCGTTGACTCATTTGCTGAGAGATATGAACCTTTCATGTTCGAGACAATGAGCTCATTCATTCGTCGCTTCCCCCTTACCCGCTTTCGTATTCATTTTCCTTCCCCTTATCTCACCCTTGCATCTTTCCCCCTCGTTCAATCTGCGTGGACTTAGGCCTGTATTAGAGTCCACTGGCACTGTGGCATCAGC
Organism: Penaeus vannamei; assembly: GCF_042767895.1. Taxonomy (NCBI): domain Eukaryota; kingdom Metazoa; phylum Arthropoda; class Malacostraca; order Decapoda; family Penaeidae; genus Penaeus; species Penaeus vannamei. The sequence goes on along the minus strand of NC_091574.1, from coordinate 26,028,744 downwards.
AGTGATCCACGCCCACCTGGCAGCGCGGGCAGAGACGGGGTCGAAGCGCAGATGAAGCGGTTCGAGAGAATTTCTCGGAATGCAACACTTAACATGGTAAGGGAAATACACGGCTCCTCGTAGTCCAAACTTCGCGTTGCAGCTGAAATGGCGTTGGAAGTTGGATTATAATTTGGTATTGTTTAATGTGGAATGACAGCAACGGTTTCAAGCGGGAATACTCAGTAAACAGTCACGCTGTGCTAGTAAATCAGAATGTAACTTCATTCTAATGTTATATTTTTAGATACAAGTTTGTACCACAGTATAAAGACTCACTAATTTTGGGATTAATTTTGTTTTAGAGATCTTAAGCAGTACTAGCGAATAGCTCTGGACCTGCGCGACAAGCATCGGTTGCAGTGCTTGAACCTGCGTGTTTTCAGGCAAGCAGTTTACATAGCATGGCGATTTCCATTCGGAATGTGGCATAGAATAAAGTGTAATCTCGCATTGACAGAAACGAGAATGAATCAAATGTCATTTAAAGGGTATGGACTGTAAGTTATGCGTAAACCAAAGGGTATCTATTCGCTAAGACTGACTAATTACATTTATATCAGCCAGCATAAATTATTAAATAATCCTCTTTCCCAAACAAAGTACTCGGACAAAAACAGAATAGACCCAAGCCCTCGTGATTTTCCCAGAAGTCGCAGGAAAGGCGAGGAGTCATCCCCATGAGCGGCAAGTAACCAAGCAACGTGGGCCGTGTCGGCGGGCGAGCGAGCAGGCGACTGGCCGGCCGGGCGTCGGAGCCGCGAGTGCAGGACCGAGGCAGGGACTGGGCAGGGGGATTAGGGGGGGGAAGGGGTGCCGGGCCGCGACTCGACGGCTGAAGCAGCGAGTCGAGCCAGTGTGAGCTCGGCAGCGGGCGAGGAAGGTAGTGTGAGTGAGAGCTTTCGCGCACGGGCTTCTTGGGACTTGAGGGGGGTCGTTGCGATAACCTGTGCGTTCTTCCCTGTCCTCAAGATATTCCTCTCCTGTAACGAAGAACAAGAACGAACGTATAATACCCGATCGAAAGCAGCTAAAGCTCCCCTGGATTCCTGTATTTTATCTTTTTTCCTTATTGTTTCTGTGATTTGAATATGAGTAATGGAACGAGATAGCAGTGTCGTCGTCCTGCAGTGTGGGCGGCCTTTTGGAATAGTCTTTTAAATCGAGTTTCCGACAGCGGCCTACTTCTCGAGCGGAGAAGCGGGATATACACACATCTGCCGCAAATTTAGTGTCCACGCCAGTTTTGAAAATGCAAGCAAGATCATGTATTTATTCAGCAACGAAAATGGATAAAACAAGTTTGATAACATGCTGAACCACTAAACTTAATCCGATTTAAGGAGGAAAGAAGAGGAGGGAAGCCTTCCAGCAATTGCATTTCAACTTATTTGGAAGGAATATACATAAGTGCACACCACCGCGCCAGGAAGGCAGGGCGTGCGGCAACACAGTCTCCAGTCGCAGAGGATGCGAATGCTCTTTCCCTCAACGGTCAACGAGAAAAGGTGAGTCACGGGTCACGTATGGTGTGGCACTCAGGGCAGGGTGACAGGTCGCTGTGAGCATTGATGGAATGCCGCAGTGCAGAGTACGGGTGTGTGTAGTTGAATGCAGGATACGCTTCGAACCCTCTTGGGACAAACACAAAGGTGGACGCACGTAAACAAAGCACCAGGTGTATAGATCGCATTTAATTATGGCAAACTACTCTTAATAACGGAATGTCAGCGATGGAAAAAAATCGCAATTTAAAACGCTTATTCCAAATTTGGCTTAATTTACCAGCATATTTGTTTTACAGTGAATATTTAACGGAGAACAATGTCGACAGACTCGTTTTTAGAAATATTCTCTTCATAAAATGAAACTAACGGACTGTTTTTAATAGAAACGTCAGTGTGTAATATGTATTTACCGTAGACCATTACTGTAGGCGTTATCGGTGACTGACAGGTGAAGAGATAAGGGATAAACTTCTCATAATTTCTGTCATGATATTTGAATTACCTAAATTGGAGTTTACAGCTATTTTTTTAGGCCTAACGCCTTGTCCGTGATAAATAGCAAGTAGGCCTGTCGTGTACTCGGTTCCACGTTGTACTGTGCTGTGACTGACACTAGGGTAGTCACCGCCTCCCTCTGCTGTCGATATTATAGACGGACT
>NC_091574.1:26016538-26021538 GCF_042767895.1 Penaeus vannamei | reverse complement strand
GGGAGAGGGAGGAAGAAGAGAGGAGGGGAGGGAGGAAGAGAGAGAGGGGGAGGGAGGAAGAGAGAGAGAGGGGAGGGAGAGAGGAGAGAGAGGGGGAGGGAGAGAGAGAGAGGGGGAAGGAGAGAGAGAGAGAGGGGAAGGAGAGAAGAGAGGAAGAGGGGAAGGGAGAGAGAGGGAGAGAGGAGAGAGAGAGGGAGAGAGAGAGAGAGAGAGAGAGAGAGAGAGAGAGAGAGAGAGAGAGAGAGAGAGAGAGAGAAAGAAAGAAAGAAAGAAAGTGGAGGAGGAGGAGAGAGACAAGGAGATAGGTATAGATAGGATAAAGAGAGAGAGAGACAGATGACGATGGGAAAGAAAGAGACCCCGAGATAAATGCAGGTAGATAGGAGGAGAGAGACAGATAGAGGAAGATAGCTTGGAGAAAGAGATAAAGAGATTGTGTAGATAGGTAGATGGATCAAGATATGTAGGAGAGAGAGACACACAGATAGATGAAGATATAAGAGAGGGAAACTGAGATAGACAAAGATAGATAGGAGAGAGGGACATGCATGAAGATACAGAAGAAAAGAAGTAGTATTACTAAAGAGGAAGACAAAGAAAAATGAAAAGCAGGAGGAATCTAGACCATAACTTGAGAGAGAGAGATAGAGAGAACAGAAGGGAGAGAAAGAAGAAGAAAGGGAGAGAGAGAGATGGAGAGAGAGAGAGAGAGAGAATGGAGAGAGAGAGAGAGAGATAGGAGAGAGAGAGAGAGAGAGATAGGAGGGAGAGAGATCAGGAGAGAGAGAGAGAGAGAGAGATGAGGAGAGAGAGAGAGATCAGGAGAGAGAGAGAGATGAGGAGAGAGAGAGAGAGAGAGAGAGAGAGAGAGAGAGAGAGAGAGAGAGAGAGAGAGAGAGAGAGAGAGAGAGAGAGAGAGAGAGAGAGGGCTACAGACTGAGGGAATGGGAAACGGAAGTTATAAACAAAGAGGTAGATGGCAGGAATGAATGTGACCAGGACGGGCATGGCAACACTGTTTTGAAATATTTGAAGACGGGAATAATTCATGTCGGCCGAAAGAAGGCGAGAGAAAGAGAGAAAGACAACGATAACTCGAAAGACAGAGGGAGAGAGATAGACAGAAGGATGGGTGAGGGGAGGAAGAGGAGGAAAAGTAGAGGCAGATGAGAAGAGAGAAAAAGAGGGGAGATTAACAAAGAAGAAAAAAGAAGAGCTTGGAAGAGAGGAGAGAGGAGGGAGGAGGAAGAAGAAGAGAGGAGAGACAGACAGAGAGCAGGGAGAGCGATTAAAAGAGAGAGAAGGGGAATAAAGGAATAAAGATAAAGAAAAGAGAAGGAAGACTAGAAGGTACAGCAAGGAAAGAGAGAAAAGGGGGGTTAAAGAAAGAGGAGAGGGGAATAAAGGAATAAGGAGAAAGAAAAGACTAGGAAGAATAGAACATAAAGAGAAGAAGGAAATAAAGGGGGGGAGGGAAGAAATAGGGGAAAAAAGCAGGGACATTAGGAAAGGGGGCCGGGGGAGGTAGGGGGGGTGAGGAGAGCTCAGCTGGAGGCCGATATGTTTAGTGTGTGGATGTGACGCGTTTCATTGTCGGGCATCGTGGTTTATTACTCCGAGATATGCTCATTATGCAGCCCCTCACGTTTCTCTCCTCGGCTCGCTGTACCTTGCTGCTTCTCGCTTCTCTTGGCTCCTCCTCCTTCTCCTCCTCCTCCTCCGCTTCTCGCTTCTCTTGGCTCCTCCTCCTTCTCCTCCTCCTCCTCCGCTTCTCGCTTTTCTTGGCTCCTCCTCCTTCTCCTCCTCCTCCTCCGCTTCTCGCTTTTCTTGGCTCCTCCTCCTCCTCCATCGCTTATCTGTCTCTTCTTGGTTCCCGCTCTTCCTCCTTCTCCTCCTTCGCTTCTCACCTCCTCTTGGCTCCTTTTCCTCCTCTTCCTCCGCTTCTCGTCTCTTCTTGGCTCCTCTCCTTCTCTTGTTCTGTCTTCGTTTCTCGTCTCCTCTTGGTTCCTCCTCCACTTCTCGTCTCCTCTCCGCTCCTCTCCTTCTTTTGCGAGCCTCTTCATTTCTCTTCGTTTATTTGCCTCCTCCTTCCCATTAGCCTGCATACTTTTTTCTAATTGGTTTTCTCTCTTTTACCATAGTTCATTGTTGTTGTTTTTCTCCGTTTCGTTTTCTTTAAAGTCTCGTCCATCTAAGCATCTCTAACTTTTGTCCTCCTTGCCGGTCCCGTCCCGAGTTTAGCGTGTATATATTCTTCCAATTTCAGTTAAGTTGGTCTGTGTGGAGTTTTCTTCTGGTGTGCTTCTGTTAGGAATGGAGCGAAGAGGCTGGGCAGTCCTTTGTTTTTTTCCGTGTTTTTTTTTTCTCTTTTTTTTAGTTTGCTGAAATCCTTGGCAGTGAATGTTTTTTTTTCTTCTACTTTTTTAGAAGAAGTAGAAGAAAAAGAAGATGAGCAGAAGAAGAAAATAGAAACGTTGATTGTGGAAAATGTCACCAAGACTGAGAGTGTGTGTGTGTGGGGGGGGGGGTATACTCGTGAAATACATTGAATTTTATATATAAAAATCAAACGAAGTTACACACATCTATGCATGATCGTTTTTTCTTGTTTTTTTTTAGCGTATGGTGTATCTGTGGGCGTTGTTTGGGTGTGGCGGGTGTCTGCCTGTGCGAGTGGGCGTGCGTGCATGTTTACGGGTTTGTGTAAATGTTTAGATCGTCATCGCCGTCTCGTTCAACGCCTCAGGTGGCTCAGCTCACAGCCAGCCTTGTGTTTTAGAGAAATTGGGGATTTGCGTCTGCGGAGACTGCCCTCTGGGTGTAGCTTCCCTTCATTTTATTATTTGTTTATTTTTGTGCTGTTTTCCGTTAAAAAGAAAAAGAAAAAGAAAAAGAAAAAAACATAAGGTATGTCTGTGGGGTTGGGTTGGCTTTCGCGTGTTTAGGTGTCTTATTTTGCCATCGATTTAAGATCATTTGTATGGGATGTCGAACAAGCATAAGAAGCCATAGGTATCAGTTACTTTGTGGAGTACCTGTAGTGATTCCCGTGCAGTTTTTTGTTTTGTTTTTGTAGGCCTATTAGAAGTCACGTGGATGCAAAGACAGGCCACCTTGTTGTAGTGTTGCTGCCTCTCCTTTTCTGTGCTCTTACTCCCTTCTCTCCTCTCCTCGTCTCACGTCTCCTCTCCTCGTCTCTCTTCTCCTATCCTCGTCTCTCCTTTCCCCTCCTCTCCTCCCCACCTCCCTTCTCCTCTCCTCCCTTCTCCTCTCCTCCCGTCTTCTGTCCCCTCTCCTCCTCTCCTTTCCTCCCTTCACCTTCTTCTCCCTTCTCCTCTCCTCTCCTCAGCCCTTCCCCATTCCCCATCCACCCCGTCCCCACCTTCCCACCCCATTCCCCATCTACCCCTCCACCCCATTCCCCATCCACCCCTTCTACCCCATTCCCCATCCACCCACTTCCACCCCATTCCCCATCCACCCCTTCCACTCCATTCCCCATCCACCCCTTCCACCCCATTCCCCATCCACCCCTTCCTACCCCATTCCCCATCCACCCCTTCCACCCCATTCCCCATCCACCCCTTCCGCACCCCATTCTCCATCTCACCCCTTCCACCCCATTCCCCATCCACCCCTTCCACCCATTCCCCATTCACCCCTTCAACCCCATTCCCCATCCACCCCTTCCACCCCATTTCCCCATCCACCCCTTCCACCCCATTCCCCATCCCACCTTCCACCCCATTCCCCATCCACCCCTTCCACCCCATTCCCCCATCACTTCCCCTTTCCCAGCCCCATTCCCCATCCACCCCTTTGCCCCATTCCCCATCCACCCCCTTTCCACCCCATTCCCCATCCACCCCTTCTACCCCATTCCCCATCCACCCCTTCCACCCCATTCCCCATCCACCCCTTCCACCCCATTCCCCATCCACCCCTTATTACCCCCATTCCCCATCCACCCCTTCCACCCCCAAATTCCCCCATCCACCCCTTCCACCCCAGTCCCCATCCCACCCCTTCTACCCCATTCCCCATCCACCCCTTCAACCCCATTCCCCATCCACCCCTTCCACCCCATTCCCCCCATCCACCCCTTCCACCCCATTCCCCATCCACCCCTTCACCCCATTCCCCATCACACCCCTTCCACCCCCATTCCCCATCCCACCCCTTCTACCCCATTCCCCATCCACCCCTTCCACCCCTTCCACCCCATTCCCCATCCTACCCCTTCAACACCCCATTCCCCCCATCCCACCCCTTCCACCCCATTCCCCATCCACCCCTTCCACCCCAGTCCCCATCCACCCCTTCCCACCCCATTCCTCATCCACCCTTCCACCCCATTCCCCATCCACCCCTTCTGCCATTCCCCGTCCACCCCATTCCCCCATGCCACCCCTTCCACCCCATTCCCCATCCCTGCTTCCACCCCATTCCCCATCCCACCCTTCCACCCCCATTCCCCATCCACCCCCTTTCACCACCATTTCCCAAGCACCCCTTTGTCCACCCCATTCCCCATCCACCCCTTCCACCCCATTCCCACCCATCCCACCCCTTCCACCCCATTCCCCATCCACCCCTTCACCCCATTCCCCATCCACCCCTTCCACCCATTCCCCATCCACCCATTCCCCATCCACCCCTTCCACCCCATTTCCCATCACCACCCTTCCACCCCATTTTCCCATCCGCCCTTCCCACAATTCCCCATTCACATCCCCTTCTGCCCACCCCATTTTCCCCATCACACCCCACTTCCACCCCATTCCCCATCCACCCCTTCCACACCCATTCCCCATCACACCCTTCTGCCCATTCCCCATCCACCCTTCCACCCATTCCCCATCCACCCCTTCCACCCCATTCCCCATCACCGCCTTCTACCCCATTTCCCATCCACCACCTTCCACCCACATTCCCCATCCACCCCTTCCACCCCAGTCCCCATCCACCCCTTCTACCCCATTCCCCATCCACCCTTCCCC
>NC_091574.1:25999038-26009038 GCF_042767895.1 Penaeus vannamei | reverse complement strand
CGGCTCGCCTCTTCGCTGCTTCGTCCTCGTTTCCCTCCCCGGCCGTGGCAGTGTCTCTCCTGCCCACCTGCGCGCTCCTTGCCCACCTGCACGCTCCTTGCCCGGGCTTATCCCTTCCTGTATCCTTATGTTAATGCCCAGAGTAAGCTGTACTTGCCCTAAATCTGATTCTAATCTGTTCTAAATCCGATTACACAGATTTCCCCCGCGTGGCACCGAGGAGAGGCACCCCGTGGCTCCGGCTTGGCGAACTGCACCTTTTTTCCCTTCTGCCCCTTCTCTCTCTCTCTCTCTCTCTCTCTCTTTCTTTCTTTCTTTCTTTCTTTCTTTCTTTCTTTCTTTCTTTCTTTCTTTCTCTCTCTCTCTCTCTCTCTCTCTCTCTCTCTCTCTCTCTCTCTCTCTCTCTCTCTCTCTCTCTCTCCCTCTCCCTCTCTCTCTCCCTCTCTCTCTCTCTCTCTCTCTCTCTCCCTCCCCCTCCCTCCCTCTCCCTCCCTCCCCCTCTCCTTCCTCTCCCTCTCCTCTCCCTCCCTCCCTCCCTCCCTCTTTCCCTCCCTCTCTCTTCATCCCTCCCTCCCTCTCCCTCCCTCTCTCCCTCTCTCCCTCTCCCTCTCCCTCTCCCTCTCTCCCTCCCTCTCTCTCTCCCTCTCTCCCCCTCTCCCTCTCTCCCTCTCTCTTTCTTTCGGGAATGAGAGCGTGTCACGGCCTGCTGTTGTCGTCGCCTTAATAGAGCGAGACGTCCTGACGCGCATTTGCATAGGGGTTGAGGTGGGGTTGGGGGTGGGGGCTGGGGAGGGGGAAGGGGAGGAGTGTGAAAAGAGAAGGGGCTTTGGAGGAGGAGGAGGAGGAGGAGAGAAGGAGGTGGGAGGTGGAAGGACATGAGGAGTAGGAGATGGAAGAGGAGGAGGAGGAGGAAGGGCGTGAGGAGTAGGAGATGGAAGAGGAGGAGGAGGAGGAAGGGCGTGAGGAGAGGAGATGGAAGAGGAGGAGGAGGAGAGAGGGAGGGGGAGGAGGAAGGGCGTGAGGAGAGGAGATGGAAGAGGAGGAGGAAGGGCGTAAGGAGAGGAGATGGAAGAGGAGGAGGAGGAGGAGGAGAAGGAGAAGGAGGAGAGAGGGACAGGGGAGGAGGAAGGACGTGAGCAGAAGAAGAAGAAGAAGAAACAAGAAGGGGATGAGTAAGAGAAAGGGAAAGGGAAGACGAAGAGACAGATAGACGATAGGGCGAGAGTGAAAATACCCGGGACTACTGGTAAATGATAAGAGAAAGAAATTGGTAATAAGAGAAGAGCACGGAAAACAGTGACTCAAGACAAAATAAAGAGAAGTTGGAATGACTCAGAATAAAATAAAGAAAAGTAAAACAGTCCCGGGCACAGCGGCGGAGCAACATCTTGAGAGGGGAAAAGGGAGAAATCGGGGGAGGCAGTGTGGCGGTTCTCTTCTGCCATATGCCGTTCGGGACTTTCTGTCACGTTCGAAGTCGGAGGGAAAGGGAGGGTGGGAGGGAAGGGAGGGGGGGGGGGGATGAGGGAAGAGAGGGAGGATGAGGGGGGAAGGGGAGTGAGAGGGGAGGGAGGGGGATGGGAGGGGAGGGAGGGTGATGAGGGAAGGGAGGGAGGGAGGGGCGAGGGTGATGAGGGAGAGGGAGGGAAGGAACAGAGGGAGGGAGGGTCGGTGGTGATGAGGGGAAGGTGATGGAAAGAGTGATGAATATGAGAGGTGATAAAGAATAAGTAAAGGGAGAAGGGACGAGGTGAGGAGAACGGAAGGGAGACGAAGGGAGAAGAATGAGGAGAAGCACGATTCGGAAGAGGACAACCGAGATGCGCAATCGATCACATCCATCAAAGTTCGAAAATACCCCCCCCCCCCCCCAAAAAAAAAAATAATAATACTAATAAATGAATAAATAAATAAATATATGATAATAATAAATGAATAAATAAATAAATAGCTCCCCCCCAAAAAAAAAAGAAATAGCCACCCCCCAAAAAAAAAATATATAATAATAAATAAATAAAATAGAATAAACCTAAACAAAAAATAAACTTCCAGCAGAAACAAAATCCGTAAACAAATGACCAAAAGTGACACCGCGAGGGGCAGGGGCGCAGGGAGGAGCCGTCGGGAGGAGCCACAACCGCCGTGAAATTGAGAGGCTGTTGAGGAAGGCGTCATCTGGGGAGGGGGACGTCTCGGCTGCGCTATTGAGGGAATCAAGGAGGCTCGTGAGGAGGGTGAAGGGTAGGTGGGAGAGGTGGAGGAGGAGGGGGTGGTGAAGGAGGAGGTTGAGGAGGAAGAGGAGGAGGAGGAGAAGGAGGTGGTTGAGGAGGAAGAGGAGGAGGAGGAGGTGGCGGAAGGGGACCTGGAGGAGGAGGAACAGAAGGAAAAGGAGGAGGAGAAGTTTGAGGAGGAAGTGATCAGGAGCAGGAGGGTTGGAGGAAGAAGAAGAAGATCAACAACAACAGGGAAACAAGAAGAACGACAGCAACAACAATAATAGGAGGAGGAAGAGAAAAAGTAGAAATAGTAATAAAACAGTATTGTGAAATGGTGGAATTGAGAGAAGACAGAGGCAGGCAGACAAAAATCTGGAAAAGGACAGGTCGAAAGGGAAGAAGGAGTAAGAGGATGAAATGAAGAAGAAAGAAAGGGAAATGGAAGGTTAAAGATAATAGAGACAGCGAGTAAGAAAGGGATTGTGAATGTCTTCCAACTTCCGCTTGAAACTCGACCAGTTTTTGCCACGAAGTTGAGGAAACGGCTTTTTCTCCCGAATGAAGTGTGTCACACCCGCGGCCTGGGTTTATATATATATATATATATATATATATATATATATATATATATATATATATATATATATATATATATATATATATATATATATATATATATATATATATATATTGTGTGTGTGTGTGTGTGTGTGTGTGTGTGTGTGTGTGTGTGTGTGTGTGTGTGTGTGTGTGTGTGTGTGTGTGTGTGTGTGTGTGTGTGTGTTTGACATATTTACATGCCTACATATGTACATACACGCATGAATACAATTAATTTTCTTTTATTTTCGAATGCTCTCGACCTCACCCACGCACCATGCGCCGTTATTGCATAGATACAGACCTTCATACATTATATAATATATGTATATATACATATATGTATTGCACACACAGTATAGACACCATTACGCCCATTACGTGATTCCTCGGCGCCGCAGCCATTCTCTTGCGTCGGTGTCTCTCCCTTTCTTTGGCGGCGCGAGAGGGCGTCTTGCAGGGCGCTCTTAGTCGGGGCCGAGACGAGGTTCCACGGCCGTCTTCGTCGGTTTCCGCGGCCAGGAAGCTTAGATTACGAGGGGGGAGGGAAGGGGAGGGGTGGAGGGAGGAGGAGGGAAGGGGAGATAGAGGTGGAGGGGAAGGGAAGGGGTGGAGGGAGGAGGAGAGGAGGGGAAGGGAAGGGGTGGAGGGAGGAGGAGGGAAGGGGAGAGGAACGGAGGGGTGGAGGGAGGAGGAGGGAAGGAGAGGAACGGAGGGGTGGAGGGAGGAGGAGGGGTGGAGGGAGGAGGATGGAAGGGGAGGGGAGGGAACGGAGGGGTGGAGGAGGAGGGGGAGGGGTGGAGGGAGGAGGAGGGAATGGTGAGGGAGGAGGAGGGAATGGGAAGAGGTGGAGGGAGGAGGAAGGAATGGGAGACGGCGGTGGAGGAGGGGAAGAGCTAGAGGGAAGAGTGGAAACGGAGGAGAGAGAGAGTGGAGAAGCCGACGGAAAAGGGGAGGTTGAGGGAGAGGGAAAGGGGAGGGAAGATGGAGAGGAAGGGGGAAGGGGGGGATAGAGGGGAAGGAAAAGTGAGGGATGTTTTGTTCGCTGAAATTTGCGGGTCAATTATGAGGCGTAAATTGTCGTATTTAATGCATCATCATTATCACACCGGAGAACAGTAGTGTGTGTGTGTGTGTGTGTGTGTGTGTGTGTGTGTGTGTGTGTGTGTGTGTGTGTGTGTGTGTGTGTGTGTGTGTGTGTGTGTGTGTGTGTGTGTGTTTGACATATTTACATGCCTACATATGTGCATACATGTACGAATATTATTAATTTTCTTTTATTTTCAAATGCCTTTGGCCTCACCCACGCACCTCGCGCCGTTATTGCGCCAAGGCATTTTATTCCTTTTCTTTTTCTTTCTTTTCTCTCTTTTCTTTTTCTTTTTTCCCTATTCTTTCTCTTTCTTCTTTCTTTTCTCGCTTTTCTATTTCTCTCTCTTCTTTCTTTTCTCGCTTTTCTATTTCTTTCTCTTTCTTCTTTCTTTTCTCGCTTTTCTATTTCTTTCTTTTCTTTATCTTTCTTTTCTTCCCTTTCTCTCTCTTTTTCTTCTTTCTTTTTTCTCTTCTCTTTCTCTTTCTTTTCTTTATTCTTTTCCCCCTTTTTTTCTCTTTCTTTATTTCATTATTTTCCCCCTTTTCTTCTTTCTTTTCTCTTTTCTTTCTCTTTCTTTTCTTCTTTCTTTTTCTCTTTCTTTTCTTCTTTCTTTCTCTCTCTCCTACGAAGAGCCTCAACGACCGTCTGACGAGGCGGAATTGCTCGCATCAAGACGCTGGACACGTGATCTTTCTTGCTATTCTTTGACCTCCCCCCCCCCTCTTGTGTTCTTCCCCTCTTCCTTTTTTCTCTTCTTTTCTCCTCTTTTCTTCTCTTCTCTTTTTTCTCTTCTCTTTTCTTCTCTTCTTCGCCTCATCCCTTCTCTTCTCTTCGCCTAAATTCTTAGCCTGATTTTTCTCTTCCTCTCCTCCCCTTTCACTTTTATCGTCTTTTCTTCCCTTCGTTTCACTTTTCCTCTCTCTACTTTTCCACTCTCCTCCTCTTCCCCTCTTCCTTCCCTTTCATTCCACATCCCACTCCCTTCCTCTCTCCCTCCTTTCCTCCCGCCTTTATTCCCTTCCACTCATCTTCCTCCACGTTTCTCTTTTCTTCTATCTTTCCTCTCCATTTCCAGATAGACAGACAGCGAGCGAGGAAGAGGGAAAGAGAAAAAAGTGAGAGGCAAAAAGTGAAAAGAGAGAGAGAAAGAAAGAAAAGAATGGAAGACAGAGACACAAAAACTAAATAAAAAAGAAAAAAGAAAAAAAGAGAGAGAAGGAAAGAGTAAAACGAAAGAAATGGGAAACTTGGAGAAGCGAAAACGAAAAAAAAGGAGAGAGAAGAGAAGAGAAGAGAATTTTTAAAAAATGGAAAACAGAGAGAAACGAAAGCTCAGAGAGAAAGAAAGAAAGAGATGAAGGGAGACAGATAAGAAGCAGGAGATGGAGGAGGAGGAGGAGGAGGTTTCATGTGGTTTGAGCTGATGTGTTGAATTCTGGCTTTTCATACTGTCCGTCTCTCGTTACTGTTTCCTTGTTTTCCTTGTCTGTGCGTGTCCTTTCCTTTTTTTGTTTATGACCTTTTTCTTTTGCTTTTTTGTCTGCTTATTCTTAGTTTTTTTCATTTTTTTCATTTTTTTCATTTTTCCTAATTCGCGGAGGGAAAAAGAGATAAGAGAGACTCACACAAATTTTCCTCCTCCTCCTCCTCTCCTGAAGCCTCCTCCTCCTCTTTCTGTTCTTGCGTTGTCGCTCCAATCTTTTTTGTTGTTTTTTTCGTGTTCTTGTACCAATCCTCTCTGTCCTTGTCGTGTTCTTGCACCAATCCTTTCTGTTCTTGTCGTGTTCTTGCACCAATCCTTTCTGGGTTTTTTCGGGTTCTTGTACCAAATCTATCTGTTCTTGCACCAATCCCTTCTGTTCCTGTGTTCTTGCGTGAGTGCGAGAGCGGCGTCGAGTGCGGTGGTGCCATCGACAGCGACAGGAGCGGTTTTCACCTTTATGAGGTGGGGAGGGAGGAGGGGAGGGGGGAAAGGGGGGCCCGGTAATACTAGAATGAGAAAACCGGTTGTTGCAGCCGGTGCCTCGTGTTGCATGATGCTGCCTGCTTGTCATCCGCTTTGCCCGCTTGCTTGACACCGGGAAGGCAGGCAGAAAAATGCAAACAGGCAGACAGGAGGGGCGGGAAAGCAGGTAGACGAGCAGGATAGAGCATGCGAGGTAGGCAGACTGACAGACAGACAGTGATAACCAGGCTATCGATATATAAATTACCGACTTCCTCAGCAGGAAGTCGGGCACAGCGGGAAGTAGACAAGCGGGTAGAAAAGCAGGAAGTCGAGCGGGCAAATCGAGGTACAGAAATCAACCAAGCAGATATTTATGTGCGACACGACAAACAAGCAAGTGGACAGGCAAGCAGCAATCAGGCAAGCAGACAGGCAGGTAGGCGCGTTGGCAGGTAAACAGGTCCTACCAACAGCCTACATACCGCACCTGTCCTCCGTGCCCCAGCGGCCCACAAACCTCCTCCTGGTGAGAGCGCTCCGGCCCTTTTCCCGCTCCTGTTGAGACGCGGCCGCTGTCGCCTGTTTCGCCCGCGGCCCGCCCGAGGGTTGCGCCGGAGAGGAAGCTACGGGCTTGAGGTGGAAGAGCGAGAGGGAGAGAGGAGTTCCAACTCAACTCGGATTCGTTACACTTTCCATTAGAAGAGAGGAGAGAGGGAGAGGGAGAAGGAAGGGAGAGAGAGAGGGAGAAGGAAGGGAGAGAGAGAGGGAGAAGGAAGGGAGAGAGGGGGAGAAGGAAGGGAGAGAGAGAGGGAGAAGGAAGGGAGAGAGAGAGGGAGAAGCAAGGGAGAGAGGGGGAGAAGGAAGGGAGAGAGAGAGGGAGAAGGAAGGGAGAGAGAGAGAGAGAGAGAAGGAAGGGAGAGAGAGAGGGAGAAGGAAGGGAGAGAGAGAGGGAGAAGGAAGGGAGAGAGAGAGAGAGGGAGAAGGAGGGAGGAAGCAATCCATCATGTAGCCAAGACTCTCCTCCTCTTCCCCTTTTCCCTCCCTCCTTTCTTTCCCTTCAGGCTGTTTATGCCATCCTGTCGTCTGTCCTTTTTTACATCATTGTAATCCGACAACATGGTTTAGGTTCCAGAGAGAGACAGCGAGAGGGAAGGAGGGAGGAAGGTAGAGAGAGACAGGAGGGAGAGAGGGAAGGAGGGAGGAGGAGGGCAGAGAATATAGAATTACGTAATTGCACGAAGGAAAATGAGGCAGGAGGAGGGAAGGAAGACAGGCGGAGGGAAAAAACAGGACAGTACACCCTTAGGTACCGCCAGTAAGGGACAAGACAGCTGAGAAAAGCTCAAGGAGGGGAAGGGGGAAAACGTAATGAATGGGGAGAAGAGACGGTAAACAGACTGACAAACAGACGGGCGACAGAGCAGACTGGCTCGGGAAGCCACGCCCCTTGTAAGTGAGCGCGAAAGTGACCGCCATAAGCCACGACGGAAGGAAGATGCGTGAGGGAAAAATACACACACAAAAAAGAGGTTCCCAAGGATTCATGACGCCGAGAGTTGAGCGACTTTCCCTCTTATGCGTTGGCGACGCAAGGGCGAATTCGTCCGACGCGTAAAATGAGGTGTTTGGGAAGATGGGGGGAGGGGGAGGGGGAGCTGGCCCGAGGAAAATGGTGATCCTCGAAGGGTAAACTTCGTTGATTACGTGGATAATTATTGCAGGAGTTGGATTGGGACGGGGGGGGGGGTGCGGGCGGGAGGGAAGGGGTAGGGACTTGGGTGGTTTGTGGTTTGGAACATGTGATTATTTATCATAGATGTGGAAGTGGCATGATTGGAAAGCTGGAGGCGGAACACGCTGAAGGGTTTATTGAAGGCCTTCTGCCACGAGATCACAGACAAATAGGCCTAGGTTGTTTTGTCTCTCTCTGGTCTCTCTGGCCTTATTTGTCTCTTGCGTTGCTCCTCTCTCTCTCTCTCTCTCTCTCTCTCTCTCTCTCTCTCTCTCTCTCTCTCTCCCTCTCTCTCTTTCTCTCTCTCTCTCTCTCTCTCTTTCTCTCTCTCTCTCTCTCTCTCTCTCTCTCTCTCTCTCTCTCTCCCCTCTCCTTCTTCCTCCCCTTCTCCCTCGCTCCCTCTCAAACGTTCTCGCTTCTCCCTCCCTTTCCATTTCATTGTCTCTTTGTTCGCAAACCGGTATTGCACCGACAGTCGTACCGCGACGAGTAATGCCAAGGCTTCAAAATGTTACTTTAAATGGCCATCCCATGAAACCCACAGGAATAAAGCCGATAGCAATAAAACCCATAGAAATAACACACGTCACGGCGGTGCATATTTGGTGAGGTTGAAAGTGGTGGGAGTGGAAGGGGGGAGGGGGAGGGGGGGTTATGTAACATCGTGGCCCTGTTGGCGTGAGTGCCTGGCGATGGTGCCAAGCGTCCCTGCAGATTTGAGATCTCCTTTCTTATCTCGCGGGTGCACACACGTGTTTACAGGGACAGATATACATACAACCAGAAACACACATACACTTTGTGCGTGTGCGTGTGTGTGTGTGTTAGAGAGAGATTGAGTGAGTGAGTTGTGTATCGTGTGTATTGTGCGTGTGTAGATATGTGTATGTATATGTGTAGATATGTGTATGTATATGTGTAGATATGTGTATGTATATGTGTAGCTATGTGTTTGTGTATTTGTGTACATGAGCGCGCGTATACAGGCATACATACATACACATTACAGGAAAGGAGGCAGACGGTGACAGGCAGGCACTCACGGAGACAGGCAGAGAAGGTTCCCAGTCGATCCAGATGGGGGAGCGGACGGGAGGGGGGGGAGGCGGGCCCAGATGGCACTCCCCAATAAGGAAAGTGATCAAAGCGGACGTTCAAGTGTGGGACGAAGGAGGAAGGCGAAGAGAGAGGGAGAAAGAAGGAGAAAGGGAGAGAGTAGAAAGAGAGAGTGAACGACCCACTGACTTAGCGGATGTGCGCTCTCCGCCGCTGGGAGTCCCGGTTCTCGCGACTCGCCCTCCTGTCTCTCCTCTCCTACGGCGAAGAAGGACGAGGAAAGGTCCAGAGAAGACAGTAAACGAGAGAAGGAGAAACGGGGAACCGATGAAGGCCGACTGCAGCAACGCCCAAACAAGCAATCCCCGTAAACTAGCAGCCGAAAGGAAGCAAGTACCGAGTGAAACAAGCAAATTTGCCGCCGAGGAAACTCCCTCACTTGACCTCCTCCAAATGTCAACAGAGAGCGCCCTTGCCGACACGCCCACTTTTTGTGATGTAGGCGTGGCCAATCGCTCGAGATAACTGTGCACTGGGTAGAGGAGGGGCTTGGGGAGGGGAAAGGGGGGGGTTACGTGCGAAGGATGGGGGAGGGGGAGGGAGGGATAAACGGGAGGGAAGAAAGGTGGAAGAGGAAGAAAGTGGATAATCAGGGAGGGAGGGAGCGAGAACTGTTGGAGAAACGGGAAAATAAAGGAAACGCGAGTAAAGACATGATCTCCACTGATAGTAGTGTGACGTTATCAGTAGATTAATTGATAGTCTCTCTCTCTCTCTCTCTCTCTCTCTCTCTCTCTCTCTCTCTCTCTCTCTCTCTCTCTCTCTCTCTCTCTCTCTCTCTCTCTCTCTCTCTCTCTCTCTCCTCCCTCCCTCCATTCTTCTCCCTCTCTCTCCTTCCCTCCCTTCTCCCTCCCTCACTCCTCCCCCCTCCCTCCTCCCTCCTCCCTCCTGCCTCTCTCTTCCCTCTCTCTCTCTCCTTCCCTCCCTTCTCCCTCCCTCCTTCCCCCTATATCTCCTTATCTCCCTCCACCTTCCCTATACCCCCCCCCCCCCGGCACGGCTGACCCGGGCGACAGAGCTTCGTGCACATGGTCGCCTTGCACGTGGAATGGGCGGACACGCGAGGAAACGGGCGGGGGAATGGATGAGGGAGCACGTGGGAGACGCACATGGCCAGGTTGTATTATTAACACGAAGGCGAGCGAGTCAGGAGTGAGGGGGAGGGGGAGGGAGGGGAAGGGTGAGGGGGTGGCGGGGTCGGCAGGGGGGAGGGGGGATGAGGAGGGGGAG
The DNA here is from genome assembly GCF_042767895.1 of Penaeus vannamei. NCBI lineage: Eukaryota > Metazoa > Arthropoda > Malacostraca > Decapoda > Penaeidae > Penaeus > Penaeus vannamei. The sequence goes on along the minus strand of NC_091574.1, from coordinate 25,999,103 downwards.
GCGGAGTCGGCAGGGGGATGAGGAGGGGGAGGCGGGGTCGGCAGGGGGATGGGGAGGGGTAGAGA